>NC_091124.1:183695450-183935450 GCF_040183065.1 Periplaneta americana
ATGGATGTCTCGCCAAATTAATCTGGCTATCACTAGTTACATCTACTCTAGATCGGGGATTCTCAAGAGGGGAAGGGTACGCAGAGCAGTTAACGGGAGTCGCGTACGAAGTAGTAGTAGTAGTAGTAGTAGTAGTAGTAGTAGTAGTAGTAGTAGTAGTAGTAGTAGTAGTAGTAGTAGTAGTAGTAGTAGTAGTAATAATAATAATAATAATAACAACAACAGCAGTAGTAGGTGTAATAATTCCTCACCTCGTGTAGGATCTGTATGCTTCGTCCCGTTATATGGTAGTTATTAGGTTAGCTCCTTTTTCGGCTTTCCTCCTTCATCATTCGCCAAGTTCCTTCAGTGAACAGCGATATCGGAGTGAGACAAATGACCAACGGGCTTGGAGACTGAATATGTTGAAATATTCAGCTTTTCTCAGCTCCAAACTCCGTTGCAAGGGTGTATTTTCGCGTACTTAAGTGTTTTTCCTCCCATTTTCCCATTGATATTGATTTACCTTCCCCTCATGCACTTAGGACTTTATATTTCAGAATGTTTTTTTCTCGCGTAATTTTCTTCTCTTAGATAAAAAATGCACAGGTCCTTACATTTCAAAAGCGTCTTTCATTACGATTCTAAGTATCGTAAAAATGCGCATGGAGAACCCACGGTCAGCGTCCAAGCCTTTTACAGTGAAATAGATCGTCGATTGATTTGACGACAAGAAAAATGACCTGTACTGTATGTTTGATGTCTGATGAAAGTATTGGAGTGTAAAATACATAAAAGTTCATTTTCTTTATGGAATTAATAACATAATTTTAATACGAATAATTTAAGCGTAAAGATAAACAGCATAATCCGAGATTAAGGCTGGTCGCAATAAACCGGGAACGGAAACGACAACGAGAACGAAAACGGAAATGTTGTTAAAATAAATGTATTTAAATGTGAGCATTCACAATTAACGAGAAGGTCGCCGGAGCCCGGAAACGGGAATATGAAAATTAATTGTGAATGCTCATATTTACATACATTTTAACAATATTTCCGTTCTCGTTGTCGTTTCCGTTCCCGATTTATTGTGAACCAGCCTTTACTCAACGTCAGGCTACAGGAATTAAAACGGATATATAGATGTACAAAGAAAAGGCGCAAAATTACCCATAATTATTCAAACTGTACCATCATTTCCCATAACTATGGTCTGGAACACAACTATGGTCCACGATACAACCATTCAAAGAACATTGTAGAAGTAACATAGAGTTCGTAGATAGCTGCAGTGACTTGACTTCAAATTAGAGTACAGCAAAAATACCGATTAACGAAGTACTACGTTATGGAGTAAAAATTTGAATGGAAATTTTGTTACAAAGTCACCTTACCTCTCTGTTTAAAACCAAACCCTGTATCGCTAGATTTGCAGCTCGACAAGATAAAGAATGTCAAAATTAAGGATAAATTTGAACGGCTAAAAGCTGATAATATAGTCTATAAGCTGTATAATACTACACATACAACGTAGAGGTTGTTTGCTTTTTGTAGAGAAAGAACCTCCCTGGGTTTGTCCATGGCTTCTGCGTGTAGTTACAGCGGTTTGGCGGTCGTTCTGGTCACCAGCAATCAGCAGTCGATATTAAACGAAAATCCGGCATCCCGGCCACAAATAATTACACATTAATTGCCAAGGACATGAATACCCTGTCAATTATAAGCCAAATAACTGCAATTTACATTTTCCATACCTCACTGATACTAATATTTGGATTTGTAGACTGGAAAACAGTCGAAATTTTTATAAAAGAAAGTAACTTCAAGGACAAATGTACAAAAAATATGGCATATGTTTTCTCATTTTGGATTTTACGCATTTCACCAATTTAGTTATTTATTATGATACCTTTGATAGTCCTCTTTGTAGATAACTTGCTCCAGCTATCATTTGCAAGATAAATGTAGGCTACTGTACAATTCACTCTAAGTGTTAGACAGGTAAGTCGATGAATAGATATTTATATTTTATTTTGTTTCGCGTTCTGTTTCTTGACGTTGCCACACAACTGAAAATATGATGCATCGGCTTTAACATCTAGACTTGGATTGTTCGTGAATGTAAAACATCGGCTGCTGTTACAATAATTCGAATCTTCTGTGTTATTAATTTAATAAATTGCTCACTGAAGTCCTCTTTACAGCACAATCGTGGTCTGATTTTTTATTGGGTTATTTTACGACGCTGTATCAACATCTAGGTTATTTAGCGTCTAAATGATATGAAGGTGATAATGCCGGTGAAATGAGTCCGGGGTCCAGCACCGAAAGTTACCCAGCATTTTCTCGTATTGGGTTGAGGGAAAACCCCGGAAAAAACCTCAACCAGGTAACTTGCCCCGACCGGGATTCCAACCCGGGCCACCTGGAACGTAGTCTGAAAGTTGATGCACAGTCTGAAGATTGTATGGGTGGAAATTAATATCTTTGTGCAAAATCCGACCCAGTGACCTTCTTGAGATTTGAAGTGTTTGTGAATGTTTGCGTGCTGATCGCTTGGCACTTCGTTGAAATTCAGTCCTTACGCCAGTGATGTCAAAGCAAGCGCATTTTTCTGACCTTGACGTCGTGCGCGGGCATTAAGCGCTAGGTATGCTAGGAGGAATAAGCTGGCCGCTTATGATTCGTCAATAGCACAAAGCGTTAAGTGAACAGTGAATCTATCCTGCAGATGTCAGGTGCATCGATGCTATCGTTCATATGCTATATCTCGAGGAAGAAATTTAATAGTCTGTATTCTAGCCTGTAGGTGTCAGCATGTCATTGTCGGAACGTTTACTTTATGTGGATGTGTGTACAGCGCTGCTACGAGAGTGTAGTTTGTGAATTAGTTTACTTCAGTGTCAGCATAATAGCATAGTTTGGCTTTCAAACACGTGCTGGCTGAATATGGTGGTGGTATGAATTTAAGTATCTGTATTGTAGTGTATAATATTTAAGAATAATATTTATTTACTGCCATGTATTTATAGGAATCAATCTATGGGAATGGGATTACAGTACTGGTATAGGCTATAGTGTATCAGTGTGTTGTGAACCAAAATATATCACTGAACACACGCTTTTGTAAATAATGGCACTGTGGTATGTAGGCCTATTCATTTTTAACAAACGTAAACAAAGAACTCTGTTCAAGTAATTTGGAACAGTAAATAACTGGGTAAACTGGCTTACCAGGAAAAATTGGAAATAAAAAGACTGGGTTTCATTATTATTATTATTATTATTATTATTATTATTATTATTATTATTATTATTATTATTATTATTATTTATATGCTCTTTTGAATTTATATACGGTTTTTTCGATAGTGAAACATTGGAATCATGACATTTTATATTAGGCTAAACGTACGATTTCAAATTCTCTTCGATTTTGGAACACAAAATTGTGAACACATATAATATTTTATCACGAGCCGCCACTGCGTCTAGTGATTTTATTAGTTGTGGATCAAAGGAATAAAGAAACGTGGAACGTTCGGGAAGAGCATGGCTCAAACAAATGATGCCTTAATGGTCATCTAAGTCCAATGCTTGGAGAAGAAGATGACAGATTGAAGAAAGTGATTTGAATATCATTTATTGTATCTGAGCTTGAATGCTGAATATGGTTGACATCTCTAACATCTATGAAGTCCTCACAGCTATTATTATTATGTTTACGTAGCTTTTTAAGTAAGTCTACATAACATAGATCTATCATTACGACAATTTTACCGCTGGATGAAGAGGCTTAAGGAAAGAACAAAACATCGATTTGCTTTGCAAGGAAACGAAGAACCGGGATTTAAGCTAGAGCCACAGTCTACTATATACAGTCGCGAAGCTCAATATGTAGTAAAAATGCAAACATGGGTAGTTGCCCACCATTAGGATCGCTACTATCGCCTCATCATCGCAGATCTTTCTCCTAGCAGACGACAAAATATGTTACACTTTCGTTGTCGTGTTCTTTTGGAAAAATTAACACCTTCCTTCCATTATTGAAATATTAAATGCATAAAGTTAATCTATTATATTAATGAAGTATATTAAATTCCACCATAAACTCGAAGATACCTGCAAGAAATAAGTTAATATAATTTTTGTTTGTGCAAAACGAACTGAAATTTACTATAATCGCTTCACTCATTCAAGATTATAACGATAATTAACTATGAAACCAATAAATATTAATTTGCATTTCCCTTTACAACAATAATAATGGAAATATGAATTAATGGAGTAACTTACGTGTACCGGTACTTGTAGTGTAGGCTTACGTAGTTAACAAAGTGGGATGAGGTTAAGCAATAATAATCACACCAGAATTGGAAATAAAACGTGATCAATAAATTGTATTGTAACAGACTTTTTCTACGTCTCTAGTAAAGCAACAAATAAAAATAACAACAAAATTAACAGCTATAATTAAAAACATATCATTTGAAGAAAACAGTAGGCCTAAGCAATAATAATCCCACCAGAATTGAAAATAAAACGTGATCAATAAATTTCATTAAATCAAACTTAATTTTTCTACGTCTTCAGTAATATAACACATAAAAATAATAACAAAATTAATAGCTACAATTAAAAATATATCCTCTGAAAAAAAAAGTAGACCTAACCTCTATTTCTCTGGAAATTTAGCAGCCTAAGTGACAGAACTTTAACCGGTATCTAATGTCCTTTCGGTTAGACTGAAACATTTCATTGTGAAATTTAAGGATATAATGTATTCTAACAGTCACAAAGAACTTCAAATTAACAGTTTTGTTTCTGCACAGCATTCTTGTGGAAACCCAGGAACCTTTCTGAATCTTTCGGAAATCGGAAAAAGGATAACTCTGGCCTCTTTCTCTTACTGTTACTACAATTTATAGCACTACAAACGTCTCCTCCTTGTCCCATATTATTATTCCAATTATTACATATATTTTAGCCATTAACATTTTCATTATAACCAATAACGAACATTTCACAAGCATCAATGTGAAATATGCAACGAGCTAGCACTCGATAGAAATACGACACAGTCCAAAGCCGACCATGGACAGTCTATTGTTTCTAGTTGCTAACCGCTTGGAGCGCTTTATCACGAGATTTGCAAAAAAAACACCTCAAGCTTCGCGACTGTATATAGTAGACTGCGCTAGAGCCTTAAATTCTCTAAGTATTTCCCTCATCCTTAAATTAAACTTTGCATGAATAAGATTTTCGTGTATTCAAGTACAAATAGCTGCCAATGATGAAATATAAAATTGGTAAAGCTTGTAAAGCTCAATAGTTTAATCTGTAACTTTCGAATTTCATTAGGAGTATTTGTCAGGTTCCCGCTCTCAGAGGACTCTGCAAGGGGAGACGCACCCGAGACAGCAAAGAAGCGGAATTGATGTTCACAGATTACATGACAAGACTTCATTAACGTACTGTATCTTACAAATTTACAGCCTTGTCAGTGTGATAGGCTTAATTCTAACTAATTTTGTGTGAGCCGTCTTTACCACCGTCATCATGAACTTTACCATCGAAACCTTCAAGACCATCATCTCCAAATGCATCGTCATCATTATCATCACAATCATCACCACCAATATCATCAATTACACCAAAACACATCGTCATAATGTTCATTTCTACTACTTTAATTAATTTTCCACTTTCCACAGATTTCCTCCTCGTACATATAATAATAATAATAATAATAATAATAATAATAATAATAATAATAATAATAAACATCATGATCATTACGTCAGCTCTTCAACATACGAGGTATCACTTGTCATAGTTTGCTTTCCACATTCTTCTCCGCCTCCTTATCAACATCGTCATGATCACCATTGTAGTCACCTCCATCACAGTACCATTTTCGGCATCGTCTTCCTCATTCAACTTATTCTTGACGTAATTATCCTCATCAAAATCATCATCGTCGTAACAATCCTTATAATAATCTCCTTCACTTACATTACAACCATGTCATCATTCTCCTTACTGTCGTCATACCAGTTATCATCTTCGTCATCCACTGCTTCCTTATTCTCCTCTTCTCAAAATAATAACTATAATAACCACGATCATCTTCGTCGTCCTCTTCTCCTTCATTCGTCTTCGTCGTCGTCTTCTTCTTCATTCGTCTTCGTCGTCCTCTTCTCCTTCATTCGTCTTCGTCGTCCTCTTCTCCTTCATTCGTCTTCGTCGTCCTCTTCTCCTTCATTCGTCTTCGTCGTCCTCTTCTCCTTCATTCGTCTTCGTCGTCCTCTTCTCCTTCATTCGTCTTCGTCGTCCTCTTCTCCTCAGTCTTCGTCGTCCTCTTCTCCTTCATTCGTCTTCGTCGTCCTCTTCTTCTTCATTCGTCTTCGTCGTCCTCATCTCCTTCATTCGTCTTCGTCGTCCTCTTCTCCTTCATTCGTCTTCGTCGTCCTCTTCTCCTTCATTCGTCTTCGTCGTCCTCTTCTTCTTCATTCGTCTTCGTCGTCCTCTTCTCCTTCATTCGTCTTCGTCGTCCTCTTCTCCTCAGTCTTCGTAGTCCTCTTCTTCTTCGTCGTAGTCTTCCTCTCCGTCTTCTACTTAGTCTTTTTCATCTTCGTCTTTTGTCCTTCGCCTACGTCATCTTCTACTTCGTCTCCGTCGTTTTACTTATTTTTCTTTGTCGTCTTCTGCAGTACATCTTTTCGTAATCACTACACTTCCTATGCAGACCACGAAGTTCATTCACTGCCTAGCTGATTCTCTTCACTCCACTGTTTCACCTCCTAGACCAGGCATATCAATTGATGCCCACAGGAGAAAGCGCGCGCTTTAGAGCCCAGGAGAGCCTGAGCGCTTTACAGCGGAAAGGAAAGAGACAGACGAAAGAGGTGGTATATGCCGCTTGGTCGAGCTATATTCAGGGATGGCCAGCACTGATTCAATAGATAAAGGGAAGAGAACTTATTAAAACTGTATCCATGGTAATTTTTAGATTTGTCTGAGAAGTATAAGTGCATTATAAGAATGTAAGTTTTAGTTTTAATGCTCATTTTTCACAAGTTTGATTTTTTTATTCAAAAGAAATATTTTCTCAACTTTTCGTATAGAAAAGTGAAATTTTCAGGTATAGGCCTATTTATTTAGTAGCCTTACAGAATGTTTTCGTAAATCTAATATACCGTATATACGTATTACTGAAGATAGTGTATTGAAAATTTTGAAAATACTCGCATGGAAATTATTTGTAAGGAAATGAATTAACAAAGCAACTACTGTTACATCATAAGCAAAAGATACGTGCCCATGTGTTGTAAAATTGTCAGCTCTATAGCTTCAGCTGATTTCGAGAAAATAATTTAATATTCTGATGATAGGAAGTTTCTCACAAATATCACCTTAAAAGCATAATACGATAAGAGTTTTGTTATGTAATATTAGTTACACTTAAAACAGATACAGTAACTAGGTAACTTTGCTTTGTACTGTAATATTGTTTTGATTAGCTTATTTATTACTTTTGTAAGGCTAAAGATACCATCAATATCAATTCAAACTTATCATGTCATACTCAATCTCTTTCTTTGGAATATCACTTTCTTTATGAATGAAGTGTTTCATCCACTTAATACAGTATAATATTATACTACTATGGAATTAAAGTGAATATTCCTTCTTCACTCTCTATTATGTTATTAAGATTTAAAGCACAAGTGCAATATTAAGAAATCAGTGTTAGTACTTTTGTTTTACAGACAATATTAAGATAATATTAAACAGAAAGAAGCCATATAAAAATAACGACATAAAATTTCACTTTCCGTTTGAAGTTTGCGCACCACTGTTTTCTTAATCCAACAGGTTGCTTATTCATATACACAACCCTTCCTCTTTCCATACTTAGCGCTTGCTGCCCGCGCACGACGTCAAGGTCAGAAAAATGCGCTTGCTTTGACATCAGTGGTCTACACCTAACCGTAAGTAGCGTATTACCAGTAGCTGGTACACAAACCGAAATATCTTGAGTCTGACAAGTCTGTAATAGATCAATGGAGAAAATTCATTATGTCATTGGAAACTGAACCGACGATCTTGTCAATGTATGCAAGGGTCTAAACGACATAGATACCGTACAGAAGTTTTGACAGATTTTAGATATCGTAATTGTAAACGAAAGTTCTAATAAAATTTTTCGAATCTCTATACTTTCCAATATTTGAAAAAAAGGAAAGTGAATTCATATTTTTTAAAACGAACAATCTGACGTTATTGCTGGATAAGATGTACAGCAGTGGAGGAAATGAAAAACAACAAATGTTGTGTTCATTAGCTGTGTGATATGCACTTCACTTATAAATAGGCCAAAAATATAACTCAGAAGCAGCAGTTCGTTCATATTAAGAACGATTTCCACATAACAGACTTAATTTTTTAATATTGCTTTATTTCTGATTAGAGAAGCTATTTAAACGGTGTATTTATCAATGCATTAAGACCTAATTTAATTATTAAAGTTATTATTTAATTATATGCAGAACTAGGAACTCGGTACCGAAACTGTTAAATTGTGAGAGTTTGGACTATATCTCTACCAAATGAAAAGTAGTAGTGCAGCTCTCAATGTCAATGAACCAGAACGACAAACATGTACAGCCGGGTGATAACTAAACTTGTGCTCCACGGCCTTAGAGCAAGAAAAAAATAATCGAATAATAAAAAATAACTATAATTTATAATTATAAACTTCATAACTCCCAATCTAAAATAATTTACCCATACATATAAAAATAACATACAAAGTATACAATTATAATTCTAGTCTCATTTTAATGACAATGAACGTTTCATTTTATCAAAAGAAATACTCCTTTTATGTTCAGAAAAACAAACAATATTTTTACTCAGAAAATATTCGTTCTACGTCACAAAGCGTTACTGCAGCAAATGTGAAATATGATACAGCGTTTCTTACTACCAACTTTATGAATCTATTAGTGTACCTCGTACGTGACACAATATTAAACCCATAATCATTATTTTCAAGAAAATTTTCCATTTCTATTGTAATGACAGCTAGAAAGTTAATTACTAAGGCTTAAAGAATTTTAATCTTTGTTTATAGCTTTGAAGGATATTAGTTTAAAGTTAACTGAAAGCCTTTAAAAGATATTCATCACTATTGTACTTAAAATTAAACCTAATATGGAAATTAATAATAATTTCATTATTATAGAATTGAATATTTCATTTTGGTTCAACATATAAAATCATGAAATTTGCATAACAAATAAGTAGATAATAATATGTTATTAATGACATAACTACTATCGTAATTCTGATATTCAATGAACTTTAACTGTAACGCAACCGAATGCATAGTAGCACAGCTGCACGAGACGTCAACAAACCAGCGAAACAAACAAGTATTGACGGCTGGTAAATAAACTTGTATTTCAACCAACATTTAACGAAGAATAATTCGGAAAAAAATAAACTTGTTGCACATCCCTGTTTGCAGAATTATTTAATAACAGATGAGTTTACTCGTTTGTAATCATGTGCAGGGACATCATTTTATTTTTACTTGCATTTTTATTGTACCTGCATTTCTGAATGTACTTCACTCCCATCCCTTCACTAATGTCCTTGCTCCCGTCAGACACACAAACTTACGGCCGCTGTTGCATTCGAAGTCTTCAAGCACTGAAGTAAACACTGCAGTGTATAGTGTGTTTCATAAATATGATTGCGTTTTCTATAGAAGAAAGAACCTATATTAATAATATCATACTAAAAATTATATTCAAAAAACGATAAATTCAATTTCAGAGAATATACTTCAAAATGTTTTTAATAATATGCGTACTGAATTGAAGCCTGCATTGTAATGAACGGCAACCATTTTCAGCAACTTGTTTAAAAATTCAGATTAGCTTTTTTGAATTGAGGTGGCTAGAAGCAAAGGAATGCTAGTGACATTTGTAATAACATGAGTTAAGTGCATCCAGTGTAAGCAAAAGTATCTAAAATTTTAGTGGCAAAGGGATATTTTAATCGCATCACACATTAAAATTTAAATAAAAAGTTCACCGATTTTACGAAAGCTTAAATATTTAAACCCCATTTTCTCAAAAGTAACTTAAGTGCACTTACAGCCCTTTACTTATGACCCCCCAATTTAAATGCACACTCTATATTGTATGTTAATATCAATAATTAATATGCCAAATAAAGTAGACTTTACATAACGAACATAGCCGTCTGAAAAGTTGAGTTTTTGGAAAAAAAAAAATGTTACTACTCTACTGTATTTTGATAAATTCCGTAAAAGTGATGATCAAACTGAAAATCGTAATATCGTATTTCCCTACAACATAAATGATTACACTACTTTTCTCTCCTCCTATACCTAGTAAAATGATTTGTTTACATATTGCACTAGCAACATCAAACTCCTGTAATGGAAGGGGGCAACAGTGTTTCCGAGTATAGCCAGGTTAATGTTAAAAATGTTGGTAAAAATAAAGTGATGTCCCTGTATTATATTAACGTTACGTAAATAATACGAGTGCAATAATAACAGGATAGCTCACTTTGTTCAAAACCAAAACTATAGATATAAATTAACAATATTCTTCAAAATATTCACGACTGTACACAGCTTCACAGAATGATACTATGCATTGTTTATGTGAACTGCGTATCGTCTGTAGCGAGCGGGAGCAGGGCGAGGCGCGTGTGACATGTATACTGAAATCTACTGTTTTGGTACGAACTTCCTATCTATGATTATACGAGTATGATTTCAATTTCCAGCTATTGATATCAATATTGTGCTAAGTTCTCTTTTAAAATAATTAAAATGTTATATCCATTTCAATATGCGTTTAAAAATGATTAATGATAAACAATATGTTTCTAAAAAATTCTAAATGTTATTACCTCTACTTTAGTTTGTACTTACGAATTTCGAAAAATTCTATTACACTTTTTTGCTGAGGAACAATATCTCTATCGCCAGTAAAATTTTCCGTAGCTGTACCGTTTACATCCTGCATATACAGCGGCCCATTACACACAACCATTTATATTTAAATAGGATTAAAAATTAAATATTATGTAAATGATATTTGCAACGCTACGGGTTAATAGAGACGCTAACACCCGCTGCCTCTTACAGCCACATCTAGAACATGATACCGCGGATGCTTGGTACTTACTGCAGTTGGAACGACGTCATTGGTATACAAAATAGGCTTAAATAATCAAAATGAAATTAGCAAATATCTCCGATATGATTTATGTCAATTAATCTGGTACAGTCAGGAATTTCAATGTCATAATTTCAGATAAGTTATGATCCAATGCAACAGATATTTTACAATTTGTCAGTCTAAAACTTATTCTTAGAATAGTGGATTAGAAAACCATTACAATAATCAATCGAACATAGAAAGAACGTTTTCGATTAAGAACTGGTCATCTTCAGGTCTACGTAAATGACATGGGTATACAATTAACACGAATTTAACTTAGACATGTATGTACAAAGTCATGATAAAGAAGTACATAATTTTATACAAAATGAGCAAGTAAAAGTTAGAATAAGTTAAAACCAGCTAGTAGCTGAAACATCGTAGAATGACACAAGTGGGTTTAACATAAAACCATATGACGAATGGTTATGCCGTACTCGAAGAAAAGTCTCTTTCCCATTAATTGAGCTAAATATAATACAAGTGCATGTCTTAAACATGGTGCTAGTTCCGATCCAAAACTTTATAATAAAATTACAAACCATTTTCCAAATTTGAAATACCACTCAGGGACAAAAAAAAACCGGACACTTCTATATTTGCTTGTATTTTGCTGCCAATTATTTCAAAATTAAACAAAACCCATTTAAACAAAATAATGTTTCATTTAGCATCTTATACGACAACATTTGAAAAAAAAATTCTGATGAGAAAATTTACAAAAAATTACAAAGGGCGTATTAATATGGCATCGTTTGGTCTAACTTTTTTTTTCATTTTATGGTGCCTTAAACATTAAAAACTCTTTTTAGTAATGGGTATTACCCCCTCTGGCTTGAATAACTGCATCCATAAGACTTGGCATGCTCTCAATTTGGTTAGCAATGTCTTCTTGAGGAATAAGTTCCCATTCTTCGCCAAGTGCTCGCCTCAACTCTTGTAACGATTTTGGTCTCGGTCGTCTATTCTTAACACGCCGTCCCAGCATGTCCCACACATGTTCAATTGGGTTCATGTCTGGACTCCTTGCTGGCCATGGAAGAACATGGATTCCCACTTCTTGGAGATAATCTCCGACCGCATGGGCAATATGCGGCCGTGCATTATCATGCATTAAAACAAAATTATCGCCTACGAATTGGCCAAATGGCACAACATGATCAGCCAAACATTCATTTATATACCTATCAGCAGTTAGTCTTCCATTTTCAACAAAAACCAACTCTGTACGAGCATCCGTACACACTCCTGCCCAAACCATCACTCCACCACCTCCATACGGCACATTTTCGGAAATGCAACACTGTGAAAATCGTTCTCCCCTCCTTCTCCAAACTCTTTCACGTCCATCAGGAGAGCACAGATTGAAACGGGACTCATCGGTGAACAGAACACAGCTCCACTGTCCATTTCTCCAATCCCTGTGATCATTTGCAAAACGCAGTCGTTCAACTCGATGCATCCTGAGAAGTCTGGGACCAGTTGCAGATCTACTTGATATCAGTCCACTTGCTTTCAACCTCCTTCTAACTGTTTTGGCCGAAATTGGGCGTCCATGCATGTTAACAAATTGCTGGGCTACACTAGTAGCTGGTAGGTTGCGCTCCCTAAGAACTCTCAACACCATATACCTGTCTTCATTTGGATTTGTAGCTCTTAGACGACCCGAACCTGGTCTTCTGGTATATTCTAGGGTCTCTCTATACCGTTTTATGGCATCTTGGGTTGTGCTTCTAGCCATATTCATAACATTTGCAATGTAACGTACACTGCGTCCATCATCGTAAAGGGCTACAGCTCGAGCCACATCTTGTTTTAAGACAATTGTTACAACCCCACTTAAACTCAGAAAATGTAAAAATAAAGAAGAACGAATGATAACGATAATGAAGCACAAAATGGTTGAGACAAAATTGTTATAGCTGAGACTCCGAAAGCAAAATTGGAATATGTGGTTGTAATGGCTTGTTTATAAAACAAAAAACAATCAACAATGAATACACGTCTCCATAACAACAGATGGCTACCATAATATTGTATGAGAAGATAATGTTTTTCAAAATACCAGCAAATATTAAAGTGTCCTGTTTTTTTTTGTCCCTGAGTGTATTTTAAAATTGAAGCTTTCAAAAAAGAAATTTATAAAATTATTCATGATATATACTATTAACAAATGTGTGTATTTTTTACCTTTTATTTCTGTCGACTATATTAATGTTTTTATTGAATATCACTGGCTTCTGTCTGATTGTCAATTTATATTAAATGTGTTTTTCTCTCTTTTTCTCTTTCTTCTTCTGTTTCTTTTTTTGCTCTCGTGTGTTATTTATTGGTTTTTTTAATTAAGTTACTTGCTGTATTTAGTAAACTTTCCTTGTAAATTTTATGTTATATTAATGGCTAAGACCGTACCGTACACGAGCCTGGCTCTTACCGTACATTTTTGTTTTATAATTTTAATTTGTACTAACTAGCTAGCTAGCTGCCACTAGTGCTTGACTTTTTGTTAATCACCCATATGAAGGCAGTTGTGTAGACCTTTTTAGTGACATAGTCTTTGATCAGGGTGCGCTATAGGAGTCTGTTCTATGCGATGGAATGTGATGATGATGGAGATTTTGCTAATTATATTATTAAGTCTTTGGTATGCAGTGTCTAGGAACGAATAACGAACATTTCCAGCAAGTGAGCAGCATCTACAGTCTTCCAAGTGATGAGCGTGGCCTCCAGAAGAAAATGAATTTGTGGCTCCGTCTGATTGACCGCTGTTACTGCGGAACATAAATCAGAGGCAGTTGAGAGCGGTCCAGAAAGGAGACCCGCCCATCTGTTGTCCCCATATAATCGCACACACAGTAGTTTATAAAAGTTTGGATGAACCGGAGTCCCAGACAGATGCTCTTGGCACGGGTCCCACTATTGGGGATGTAACACTTGTTGCGACATCCCCTTCCACAGCATCCGCATCCCCTGCACCCTACACTGCCTATTATCAGGTTACAAGCACCCTTCGGCACTATCTACTGCTCATTAGCTTCTTCATCATTTGTGGCCAGGTAGTCTTCGATTCCTCTTCACATCTACACGTTTCGTCTTCTCGGAATGGAACAAAAATGATATAACCACTTCAAGAAACACACGTATTATACCAGGATAAAGATTACAGCAATGCTTTGGCTACTGTCATATGGGAGACACACACTGAAAGTTCTAAATGCTCTAAAGATGCTGAATATCAGTTCCATTCGTGATCCGACCATCTGTAATCCAGTTCATCCTAGACTTTTTTTTTTCTAAAATGTATCTGTCAATAGGGATATCCTTGAACTAGCACCAACAGATAGTGCACGTGTACTATGAGGGATGCGCTTTGCGTGTGCATTTGTTTTTCGGTATTTAAACATTAGTATATTAAATATCCTTAAAAACAACTAAAAATGGCAAATTTTTGTTATGTTCCTATATGTAAAAACCAGGGAAAGCTTTTTGTCTTCAATCAGATCCCGAAATATTCTGAATATATGCTTTAAACCTTAAAAGAGATAAGTAATAAAATTGGGCCTCGAAAGCTCGAAAGTGCTAGCTATTAAATAAAAGTAACTACTTCAAGTAAGGAATTGTAGACTAGGCCTATAGTTTCATTTTGGAAGAGGATAAGGAAAAATGAATAAAAGCATATGCAACCTCGACAGCGAGCTATCTTAGCTTAGATTATATGCAGTAGTTGTAGGAGTCTCCGAATTTTACGTCTGCAGTAAACTCTCGATAAACTGGGATGTTTATTATCCAGGACGATCTCTAGTGAAATCCATTTCGTGAATAATGTTTTTAATGTACTGTACCCTAGTTATTAAAACCATGTTTTAAGTTCAAATTTTCAAAATCACCCCACACAGTATTCAAAACTGCATGTCCTTAACCTACAAAACACACTACTGATCGTGATACTATTGCGATCATATTATATCATCCTATTAAAAATTGCATTTGATCTTTCTGCAACTACAGAAAAAATACAAGGAATTCAATCTCGATAGTCTCTTCCCTATAAAAAAAAACACATTGGTGGCTGCATATCCTGTTTTCAGCGTACGGTTCTTAAATACTAATTATTAAAGAGGGCAATAACACTTTCGACATATTTCCTATTTTTTTTATTCGTGCATATTGTTCTCAAAGTTCTCGTTTAGGTTCATGAACATTCAATTTAATCGTATTTATATTCTGCATACTCCAGATTTTTCCACCCATCTTGGGGAATCGCTCAATATTATACAGGTTTATGTTATTATTTATTGTAAATTAAATTAAATTATGAGGTAAGAAAATACTGAATTATATTAAATTATACTAGGTTATACAAAATGACTGTAAATATAATTTTGACAAGCACAGAAAACCAACAAGCGGGAAAACGTAATGACAAAACATAGCCCTACAACATGTTGCGCCGCATGGAACACTCCTGCCATCTGACGGTAAAACTTCGCATAAGATATCCCTATTTTGATGACAGCTGCGGTAATTTTCAACCTATAAGTAAATTCATCAATATTCAGTGGTAGAAGTGGCAAAGATGCTTTATCTTTCTCATAAAGTATGCACACAACTCATATGCAGTGAGATCGAAATCGTGGAAACTCATTCGAGATTTGAGAATTGGGCTTTTGAGTATTCCACTCTGTATTGGAACTTGACATTTCCAACATTTGGGAACTGTAATATAGGTTCCACCTTCAGGGCAAAACGTAAGACCAGAGAGGTCGCCAGGCTACTTCGGATGATGAGCGAAGGTTCTAACTGGCTATTGTTTTTATATTGTATTGTATTTATTTATTCCATGTACAAAGGTTCGTCACAAGAAACGAATTGTTCAAGTCAAATGAGATATTCGGTAAAAACATGAACATATAGGTTACAGGGTTGTTTCCGATCTCTGATAACGAATTTGAATGACGTCATGTGGGTCAGGAGTCACACGACAGCTGAACTGTGGCGCGAGGTGACAGACCAGTAGTGAGTGATCTCATAGTCAGAGTGCACGGCGACTCACAGCAGAAATTCCCAAGGAAATCGAGCCTTTTTGAGAGGGGTACATTAGAACTCTTTCCAATGCCAAGTACAGTTAAGTGAAAATAAAAGAACCTGCAATAAACGAGGTTTCGTTATTTCCAAGAAAGGCATCTTCTGTGTATCAATAAGATTGGTAAAGCTCGAATGGAATTACTTTGTATCATCTCGTGGGGTGCGGCGACTTGCGACGGGAGGGGGTGGATTTGTTTGTTTTCCACTATGGAATTAATCCCATCCGAACTCTGCCAGTCTTATTAGGTCCATTTGATCTGGGAAGTAGTACCCATCATGCAATCAATCGAACTATTTCCCATGATGTTCGTATATTATTCGAGATTTATATGTCGCCAACTCCTTAAAGTCCTAAAATACAGAACCCTGTATACGGTAGAATCTAGTGATAAAGATAGATATACCGCCAATATTCAAATCTCTGAGAGTTTTTCTTCCTGCTACCAGTTATTAGAACGTATACTTTATACAGGGTTCTCTAGTTGGTTCTAACGAATCATGCTGTTCTAAAAGTGACTATAAGGTTCAGAAACTATATCAAAATAGTATAGCCTATGCCTTGAACAATGCAATTTATTATCTATACTAATGATAAATCAGTAGCCAAAATTTTTCTGGTAATTTTAGATTTTCCAAAATTAATTGGTGTTAACATGTAGCCTATAATTAATCATCCTGAAACCGAAAATCACTTTTTTGAAATTTTTGTTTGTAGGCTACGTCTGTCTGTCTGTCTGTCTGGATATTTGTTACCTTTTCACGCGATAATGGCAGAACCTATTTATATGAAAATTGAAATATAAATTAAATTCGTTGTAACTTAGATTTTAGGCTATATGACATTCAAGATACTTTATTTAAAGGGAGGTTATAAGGGGGCTTGAATAAAATAAATCGAAATATCTCCCTTATTATTAATTTTTGTGAAAAATGTTGCATTACAAAAGTTTCTTTAAAAATGATTTCCGATACGTTTCATTCCAAGCAAAATTTTGATGGGACCAAATTGCACCAAAAACGGATGTTCTCTGAACCAAATGATCATATTTTAATTATTTGCATGTAATAACAATTAAGAAACATGTTAAAGGAATTATCACTGCACTAAATGAGTGGTCCCTGGACCAAAATGATCGCATTTTAATTATTTAAATACAATTTAAATTAAGTGACATATTAAACGATTTATCCTTCTATCAATTTGGGGCTAAGAGGGATGAAGTTACAGGAGAATGGAGAAAGTTATACAACACAGAACTGCACGCATTAATACAATTCACCTGAGAACAATTAGGAGCATTAAATCCAGACGTTTGAGATGGGCAGGGCATGTAGCACGTATGGACGAATCCAGAAATGCATATAGAGTGTTAGTTGGGAGGCCGGAGGGAAAAAGACCTTTGGGGAGGCCGAGACGTAGATGGGAAAATAATATTAAAATGGATTTGAGGGAGGTGGGATATGATGGTAGAGACTGGATTAATCTTGCTCAGGATAGGGACCAATGGCGGGCTTACGTGATGGCGGCAATGAACCTGCGGGTTCCTTAAAAGCCAGTAAATAATAATAATAATAATAATAATAATAATAATAATAATAATAATAATAATAATAATAATAATAATATGTTTTATTTCACGACTCTTGCAACTGCCGAAGTTAATCAGCGTGGTCACTTAAATGCCATCGATCTGGGCCGGGATCGAACCCGCAATATATATTACGCTGAGTAAGGCACATGTGGTGATAACTGCATTAATCTATGTTTGATATAAGCCTATGAATTAGAGTGTAATCTAACATTAGAGGCCTGAGGAATTCAGAACTCTTTAAGAAACTTTATGGGTTCGTCTTGATAATCCATGTTGAATCTTTCGTGCACTACTTTTAACACTAGAATATAAATAATTGATTAAATGGCGATCTTACTCGTGTTAATTATGTAAGCATATGCGGCTTACAGCTGTTTCGGTGCTATTCGACACCATCCTCATAGCCTACTAGATCTCGGCGCTATCTCAACTTCATTGCCTGTTGTGTGGGTGCGTTCGTGTGATGAAGAGTTGTGTCAAATAGTATATGTGTTCTGAAATTGATCTGTGTGTTGATCTGTATGAAATATACACACACTAAAACACATCATAATCAAATTCTCAATACGTAGATCAATTTCAGAAGACACATTATTTGACACAACTCTTCATCACACGAATGCACCCACACAACAGGCAGCGAAGTTGAAATAGCGCCGAGATCTAGTAAGCTCTGAGGATGGTGTCGAATAGAACCGAAACAGCTGTAAGCCGCACATGCTTACATAATTAACACGAGTAAGATCGCCATTTAATCAATTATTTATATGGGTTCGGATTAAGTGCCAGAATGATAAATTAAAATACGATATCAGAACTAAATACTGAGGTCTTAATTTAAGTTTATTTAACCATTCAAAGCAATGGCTATGAAAAAATCCCATAAGAAGCACTAAATTTTAAACTTTGAAAAATAAGTTTACAACCAAGATAAATGTATATGTACAAAATACGTTGGACACGTCAGAGATTCTTACATAATGTGTGCTGTAGGAGGAGGAGGAGGAGGAGGAGAAAACAAGAAGAAGAAGAAGAAGAAGAAGAAGAAGAAGAAAAGGACAACGACATTGACAGTCATCATATGAATTTAGTCACTTGTTACGATTTCAACGAGTAAGATGCTTTTCTCAGACATTAGTTCACCTGAAGATAAAAGTAGATGGCCCTCCTCATGAATTTACATTGGAGTGCAATATTTGGAATAGTTAGGATAGATTTTACAGCTATTTTCCTTAGCTTACAACCTTACAATTTCAACCTATCTTGTAACTGCTTTCCTAATGTCATTTAAAACCACCCTGTCCCAGAATTAAAGGCTTACCGAACAATTTCACTGGTTTTGCGCTCACGTTTACATTAATGGTAATAATTATGGAAATTGGCTACTGCGCCGATTTTTAAATAAGGACTCTTGATTATAGGGTAATTTTATGAGGTGAAAACAGTGTTTTGCTTTTTATTTGTCAGCAATGACGGGAACATGTTTTTTTTTTGTGTGTGTTTCTTTTATTATTGATTTATGACTATTTATACGGTTGAATTCGGCGGGCTTTATAGTGATTGGTAGCTCGATTTGAGTGGGGGTTGTGATTGGCTGCTAGTTGGGGAGTTCGATTGGTCGATCGATTGCAATTAATTCGTTACAACATCTAAACGAGAACAGACTACAACTCCTTCATCAATATACACACATTAATATGAAACTACATTGAGAATTCTTCTTCAAAAACTGAATTATATAGTCCCGTCGCTCTAATTTCCGGCAGCCAATCGCGTTGCAGGTCTGCTACATTTAAACGTGTGTGTCTTGTGATTCGCTTATGAAGACGTTCTTCATTTCTTAAGGCTCGATAAATGCTTAATACAATCGCACGTCATTTTGGTTCTTTCTTGGCGTTCGCAGAAAGCACACGAGGACGTTATTTGCCGCTCAATTATTTGCTGAATTACAGTGCGTTTGATTTATTATCGTAGGAGCTACGACATGATAATGTTTAACAGTGTGGCAAATAGATTCCTCGTATGGTAGCTCGGGAACGAAAGAACAAAAATGGCGAACGATAATACCTACCTAGACTTTATAGAGCCTTCACTTCTTAAGACGTAAGCAAAGAGGAGGAGTCACGCCGGAAATAACAGCGTCGCGACTATAGTAACAATCGTCAACTTAATAAACGAAACGTACCGTCGAGCGGGGTGACTTTGTGCCATGAGGGTGACTTTGTGCCATTCGCGCATTTCATAAAAAGACGTAAGGAAGTAGTCTTTAAAACCGTCACAAGGTTTTAAAGTCTACTAAACTTAAGGTACTAGTCTTTAAAACCGTCACAAGGTTTTAAAGAATACTAAACGTAAGGAAGTAGACTTTAAAACCGTCACAAGGTTTTAAAGTCTACTAAACTTAAGGTACTAGTCTTTAAAACCGTCACAAGGTTTTAAAGAATACTAAACGTAAGGAAGTAGTCTTTAAAACCGTCACAAGGTTTTAAAGTCTACTAAACTTAAGGTACTGGTCTTTAAAACCGTCACAAGGTTTTAAAGAATACTAAACGTAAGGAAGTAGTCTTTAAAACCGTCACAAGGTTTTAAAGTCTACTAAACGTAAGGAAGTAGTCTTTAAAACCGTCACAAGTTTTTAAAGTCTACTAAACTTAAGGTACTAGTCTTTAAAACCGTCACAAGGTTTTAAAGAATACTAAACGTAAGGAAGTAGACTTTAAAACCGTCACAAGGTTTTAAAGTCTACTAAACGTAAGGAAGTAGTCTTTAAAACCGTCACAAGGTTTTAAAGTCTACTAAACTTAAGGTACTAGTCTTTAAAACCGTCACAAGGTTTTAAAGAGTACTAAACGTAAGGAAGTAGTCTTTAAAACCGTCACAAGGTTTTAAAGTCTACTAAACGTAAAGAAGTAGTCTTTAAAACCGTCACAAGGTTTTAAAGTCTACTAAACTTAAGGTACTAGTCTTTAAAACCGTCACAAGGTTTTAAAGAATACTAAACGTAAGGAAGTAGACTTTAAAACCGTCACAAGGTTTTAAAGTCTACTAAACGTAAGGAAGTAGTCTTTAAAACCGTCACAAGGTTTTAAAGAATACTAAACGTAAGGAAGTAGACTTTAAAACCGTCACAAGGTTTTAAAGAATACTAAACGTAAGGAAGTAGACTTTAAAACCGTCACAAGGTTTTAAAGTCTACTAAACGTAAGGAAGTAGACTTTAAAACCGTCACAAGGTTTTAAAGTCTACTAAACGTAAGGAAGTAGTCTTTAAAACCGTCACAAGGTTTTAAAGAATACTAAACGTAAGGAAGTAGACTTTAAAACCGTCACAAGGTTTTAAAGTCTACTAAACGTAAAGAAGTAGTCTTTAAAACCGTCACAAGGTTTTAAAGTCTACTAAACTTAAGGTACTAGTCTTTAAAACCGTCACAAGGTTTTAAAGAATACTAAACGTAAGGAAGTAGACTTCAAAACCGTCACAAGGTTTTAAAGTCTACTAAACGTAAGGAAGTAGTCTTTAAAACCGTCACAAGGTTTTAAAGTCTACTAAACGTAAGGAAGTAGTCTTTAAAACCGTCACAAGGTTTTAAAGAATACTAAACGTAAGGAAGTAGACTTTAAAACCGTCACAAGGTTTTAAAGAATACTAAACGTAAGGAAGTAGACTTTAAAACCGTCACAAGGTTTTAAAGAATACTAAACGTAAGGAAGTAGTCTTTAAAACCGTCACAAGGTTTTAAAGAATACTAAACGTAAGGAAGTAGACTTTAAAACCGTCACAAGGTTTTAAAGAATACTAAACGTAAGGAAGTAGACTTTAAAACCGTCACAAGGTTCTAAAGAATACTAAACGTAAGGAAGTAGACTTTAAAACCGTCACAAGGTTCTAAAGAATACTAAACGTAAGGAAGTAGACTTTAAAACCGTCACAAGGTTTTAAAGAATACTAAACGTAAGGAAGTAGACTTTAAAACCGTCACAAGGTTTTAAAGAATACTAAACGTAAGGAAGTAGACTTTAAAACCGTCACAAGGTTTTAAAGAATACTAAACGTAAGGAAGTAGACTTTAAAACCGTCACAAGGTTTTAAGGAATACTAAACGTAAGGAAGTAGACTTTTAAACCGTCACAAGGTTTTAAAGAATACTAAACATAAGGAAGTAGACTTTAAAACCGTCACAAGGTTTTAAAGAATACTAAACGTAAGGAAGTAGGCTTTAAAACCTCGTCACGGTCTTAAAGAATACTTCCATACGTTTTTCGCGAATGGCACAAAGTCACCCTCATGGCACAAAGCCACCCCTCGCGACGGTATACATATTATTCAAGAATGACAATAGCACACCAATTTCATCAAGCACAAAATAGGCTTAAAAACAACAAACAGAAGACGCAAATGTCATTTCATATTTCGTAGAATCATTACACATCACAACAGACACCACAACATTAACGTAACATTACAAATTGAGCCGTTCAGAACAAAAGTGGTGTAAGTCAGAATTGGGTAATGAGGTTTAAAGTAAAAATTCTGTAAAATACAGCGCAAAGTAACAATTAATATGTCCTTCTTGCTATCCACTGACTACTAATAGTTTAAATAAATTGAATATTAATTGCTACTTTGCCCTGTATTTTACAGAAGGTTTACTTTAACCCTTATTACCCAATTTTGACTTACACCACTTCTGCTCTGAACGCCTCATTTTATGAATTATGAAAAATGTAAAATGAAGATATAAATTATATCAACAGAGCTTTACGTAAATAAATTGAGCTATGTAATACAAACACAATATCATATATTTAAACACGAAGTTTGATAAACGTATTTGAATTTAAAATTGTGACAATTTAAAATACACATGTGGCCGAAACCATTGTAACATGAGATTTATGTCTTTCAATACTAAATACTCAAAATAAACCCACGGACACCTTTGCCATCTAACTCAGTAAAACAATATATCAAGCAACTACAAAAAAATAATCACCAACAAGAACTGGACATGAACATTTCGCAACAACGTAGGAAATTACTGAAGGATATCCCTCCTGAACCCAGAAGACTAGCAGTTGCAAGCTTTCGTCTTAACACTGAACATGACATCCTGGGTAAACACCTCAATCGTCTTGGCATCCTTCCATCAGCATCCTGCATTTTGTGCCATCAACAGGAAGACATGGATAGACAACATCTTGCAAAATGCCCTGCTCTGAAATCCTCCAAGGAAGTCGACCGCTACTGGGAAGCCAGAGCCCGAATGTTTTTAATTACTTAATCCGTAGTTTTGTTCACCACTTTCTTGTTTTTCCCTCAGTCAATGATAGTAAATATCATGTACTAGCCATTGGACAAATAAATATTAAATAGAACATAATTATTTACTCACTGTAGACTTATTTATAACCTAAAAATTTTTCCAAGTAGTAAAATACATAAAACTCCTGAGCCATTACCACTTATTATTATAACACCTATTAGATGGTTTATTATAAGAGAAAACAAAAATTCCACTATTTAATTTGGATATCGTACAAGCAAACTATAGCCTATCTGATGATGCCGTAAAAGACGAACACGTTTATAGTCCTACATTATTTAATATTTAAAATGTATTAACAAATGTTAATATTAATAAATATTAAACAATTTTTAACATTATTTATTGTATTTAATAACTGACTTATCTGAAAATCACAACATGAATTGTAAATCATATTCGACAAACTTCAACCGAACATAGCGCCTGGAAAACTAATCGCAAGATCTGTGCTAAAATCCTCCAACGGTTAAAACATGAAGGGGTGGAAGTGGAGAACAGTGAATATTTTTGGGACAAGAACAAACACGACGGGCGGGCCTCTTTCTGCAGAGCGAACATCGGCGAATATTGTACTTCGCCATACTCCAGCCGTGGCGAGAAAGTGACTCGCGAGAAATTGTGGTTCGCAGTGATAGCTGCGCATTTCGTTTGCTTCTAACCTCCGCCAACCCCCACCCTCTCACTCACTGGAGTCAAACTCCGTTCCATTTGTATTTGTCTCTGACCTGCGAGTGGCATATGTCTCTCTCGGAACCATGTACGAAAGTTCCAAGTAGGATGGGAGGACGCATTTTTTTCTGTCAATATGATGAGAATATTAAATGTATCATTTGTTCACAAGTAGGCCTATTACGAGGAAAACGGTTGTATAACATAAAACGGCATTATACTACATGTTACTGATGAAACATTAAAAGGTTAAGTGTTATAGTTGTTATCATCATCATTATCATCATCATCATCATTATCTCTGTACGTCGACCTTTTTTCAGCATATGTACGAATAATGCGGTTAGCTCTTCGATTTGAACTCACTGATTTTCAATGTGATGTCAAATGAAAGCTAGATGTAAGGACTTGACAAATGTTGAACTTTCAAATCTTTGCCAAAGAATAAATATTCGAAGCTTCGTTCTTTCGCTTGCTCTGTTGAAGCCATGTTCGCTACAACTTACGTTTGTGAAAAATTATTTTCAACAATTAAAATAGTAAAAACCAAATTTAGATCACGACTCACAGCCAGACAAATACCTTCGTGATCAACTACGACTGGCAGTAAGTGACATAATTCCTGATTTTGAAACTCTTTCGCAGAGACATTCTGAAGAGAGTTAATTTTAGGTTGTGATATTGTTCATTTCTTTCTTCGTTACACGTACTAAACATTAGTTTGTAGCCTTGCACTGTATAAAATTATATTTAAGTGCTTGACGTAAGGAAAATGAAAATCCGTTAATATGTCAGACAGTTGCTTCACTTCCCCTTCGGGTGTCCGCCTCCCTCCATAGGTGCTATGCACGTTGCAGGTTACACAGTGGCTCGGCGCACGATTACATTTTCGCCACGGCTGCCATACGCGATAAACTTGAACCGAACTTAGTGCCTGTAATGCACGACGCTAGCAGCTATGTTACAATTGAGTCTCCAGATTAAAGCTTGAATTGATTATATCAATTGGACACACTAAAGAAAGAGGAGATACGATCTGACTGTCCGAAATGCGGCTGACGCTGTCGCTGAAAGCGAGGAGGGCGGGCGATTTGATCTGTGTGGGAGTCAGTGGCTACGCTGCGATATGTCCCTGCTGTATTGTTTATTCACAAAGTAAGTCAGAGGCAAGTAGGCCCGCTGTGCCTGCCATTCATTGTTCATCGCAGTCAAGTGCTCCTGACGGATGGATTAGTCACCTCCCACTGCAACGTTTATGCAACCAGCACGATACCTACGTGGGCTGGAGATGCCTATCTAGTTCCTAATTACTTGTACAGGATCATTCATATTTATTTCCACATACACGAATACTCTAACGTTGGTTTATGAACAAAAATTAACCATATATTTCTCTGCTCTACTTATTTGTCATATACCAATATTTCTGTACTTCTGTCTTCATGATTCTTAGCATATCATCCTACTTCTCTTCTACCTCACATCTTTCTTTATTTCTCAAACGTTATCTTATCTCACTTTTCATTCCTCTTCTTTTTCTCATACAGCTGTCAGTGCTACCTCTTTTTTCTCCATTACCTCCTCCATTCTCAGTAATGTAATCCCATCTTCACTTACTTTTCCATCCTTCCTTCCTTCCTCAAATGTAGTTTCTCTTTCTTTCTCAAGCAGCAGCAGCAGCAGCAGCAGCAGCAGCAGCAGCAGCAGCAGCAGCAGCAGTAGTAGTAGTAGTAGTAGTAGTAGGGTTTAAGAAGGGCGCGTCAGCTACTATGGCTATTTGCGCCCTTATCTAAAATTCTTAATATGACAAAGATATAAATAATATAATAATCAGAGTGCTAAAAGAACTAAAAAGCGTTGTCACGGTAAAACGAGGCTTCTCAAATAGCAGAACTACCTCTTTCCCTATATCTCTTCTCACTTTCAGAAAACGTAATCCTATTTGGGATACGCATATTAAATATACATGTAAGAAGGCATTCTCTATTCTCCATTCACTAAAAAGATTGTATCATTATCCATCTTAATTAAAACAGACTCTGGTACAGACACTCATTCTACCTCACTTCGATTATTGCGACGTTTTGTTCAGTGATCTCAGGATTGATTCCGCCCAGAAATTACAGCGTGTTCATAACGCGTGCGTCCGCTTCATTTGTAATGTTCGATACTATGATCATATCTCACCTTCTTTCGAGAAGTTATCATGGCTTAGGTTACATGAGAGGAGAAATCTGCACTCACTTTCTCTCCTATATCGAATTATGCACACTTCATCCCCCTATTATTTATTCGCTCGTTTTCATATTCTCTCTCGCTATCATAATATTAATACTCGATCACAACGCGATAACACGCTAGAAATTCCACTTCACACATCATCTCTGTATTCCTCATCTTTCACTGTTGCTACCTCTCGTCACTGGAACTCTCTGCCGCCTGAAGGCAAGGGCTGCCGAACATTGAAATCTTTCAAATCCAAGTTAGAAAATTATCTTATGACGAGTTGCCATACTAACTTACCATTATGACAAGTGTTGTATTGCATGTTTCCACGTATTCACATTTTTTTATGTTCTAGTGATATTTAACTTATTTTATATTTTTGTTTTCATATTTTCCGATAATGGTATATCTCTAATGTGATAAGTTGAGCTATATATAAACATAATTTTCCTTACTGTGTATACTTAAAAATATTGTATTCATTGTATGCTTTGTACTGCACTATTGTATTACTAATATTAGTATTATTATTTCTATTAGGCCTGTTATTATTTTATTTATTATTATTATTATTATTAATATTATTCATCATCATCATCCTTCACGAATTAGGCCTCTCTAGACCTGTTTCGGCCCCATCTAGCAGTCTTCTTAAAGAATTAATAGAGGAAATGCTGCATTACAAGCCTGTCCAGAGGCTAAAAGTGGCAGCCCCACTACTGGACTACCTAACGATAAGGCTAGTAACCTATCTTAGGGAAAATTACATTACTTTCAAGCCTAAAACATGCAGTATAAGGACATTAATATTATTATTATCATTATTATTATCATTACTATTCTTCTTTATTATTATTATTATTATTATTATTATTATTATTATTATTATCATCAATAATTGTCTTATTTTTTTACACTTTGTAGGCCTCATTTATTTTTGACCTGCTGTTCACATTTTATTATGCTTTTTTCTTTCTTTCTGTATGTTATATATTATGTCTGATTTCTTCTTACTTGTTGTTTACATTTTATTATTATTACCTTATTCAATTTTGTGTGTACTTTGTAAATTTGTAGTGTTTCTATAACGCAGTTTTTATTCCTGGTTGAGTGTTAGAGAAGGCCGTATGGCCTTAACTCTGCCAGGTTAAATAAATAATAATAATAATAATAATAATTATTATTATTATTATTATTATTATTATTATTATTATTATTATTTTCCTTTTACTTCCTCTATTTACTTCTGAACACTTGATGTTATTCCTCTTTCCTTGCCCTTCTTATCTCAATAAGTAATGTTATATCACAGTCTAGTATATACAGTCACGAAGTTTGGGTTTTGAGGGTGCTAGAAATAATAGACTGTGACGGTACTATTTTGCATTGCCTGTAATGAGGCGATATTAGCGATCCTAGTGGTGAGCAACTATCTAATGTTTGCATATTTACTACATATTGAGCTTCGCGACTGTATATATATATATATAGTAGACTGTGGTTATATCCTTTTCCCCATTTTCACTTAAAAACAAGTGCTGTATATTTTCTCTTTGCTTATTTTGTTTTACCTTCCCTTTACTTCTTTGACAATTCCTAATTCAATTATGCTTTTATTCATTTTCTCCATCAAAATACAAACTGGACCAGAAGAACGGGCGACTTCAAACCTCGATTCTGTTTGACTGCTAACATTCTCATTGTGTTTAGGGGTGTATACCATTTACTGAGGATGGAGAGTTGGAGTGGAGCACAACGTACTTATGGCATAAATGCTCATTACAAAATTGGTGATAGTTTCGTGACTTGTTTCGGCAGCATTACGATATCAATCCAGTGTCATTTGCGTATGCTATCAAAACTCGAATGAATAAATTCGAAGAGGCGGGTTCTGACGAAGAAACTTACAGGGAGAATGGGAAATGCGCGAATACCAGACAAAATCGATCATGCAAGAACTGCATTCCAGCGAAGTCGTAAAGTTCTGTTCGATGTGACTCTTGTTTCAAGTTCTGGTGTCTGCCGAATGTTGCATAAAGACTTGAAATTCCATCCATACAAAATCCAAGTGGTTCAGTCATGCATGGGCAGATGACAATCATTACGATGGATATAGCATTTTTTAGATTTAGATTCATTTATTTAACCTGGTAGAGATAAGGCCGTCAGGCCTTCTCTGCCCCTCTACCAGGGGATTACAACTATAACATGAACAATAAGATTACAATTAATATTAAATTTACAATTACAATTGAAATAAAAATTAAAGTACGACAAGAATACCTGATTAATGAAAGCTAGACATTTTATCATAGAAGTTAAGAACAAAGAATATTTTTGTATTTACTAAATTACAAATTAAACCTACAATAACAAAATTCTATAGTGATGAAATTACCGGATATTGAGATATTTTGTGGTAGATTAAAAGAACTATTTACAAGAAACCATGTCTGAACGAGTTTCAATTACTGACCAAGTGCCTAGTAAGTTTGCGTTTGAATTCAATTTTATTTCGACAGTCCCTGATGCTAGCAGGTAACGAATTCCAGAGTCTTGGCAGGGCTATTGTGAAAGAGGATGAGTATGAGGAGGTGCGATGGGATGGTATTGTTAGTATTGTTTCATGGCGAGAGCGTGTGTTCAGATTGTGGTGGGAAGAAAGGTAAGTGAAGCGAGACGACAGGTATGGCGGATATAGCATTGCTGCCGAAACAAGCTCTGTGCAGTCACGGAACTACCACATTTTTATAATAAGCATTTAAGGCAGGTATGCTCATTCCCTGACTCCCGATTACGTTCTGTAATCACAACCTTCCAATGTAGAGCGTGCTGTTCCTCGTTCGAAGCTCGACGGATGACTGCGGAAGGCAGTTCAAGTACTTAGTAACGTACGAACAGTGCAGGACAATGACAAACGATCATTCCGTACAATTTGGGAGGAAGACTATTTTTTTTGTGCGTTCGGTGAAAGCGTAAAGTGTTTATTATTTTGTAAGGCACTGTGAGGAATACTACTGAGCAACATAAAACGACATCATACGCTCTGCCATGCACAACATGCCGAAGTGGCAGGGAAGCTGTTTTCTGTAATATGCATTCCTATACCAAAGTTCAGGATAACAGAGAGGGTTTGGAATTGAACGGGTTACAGCAGCTTCTTGTCTATGGGGATGACGTGAATATGTTAGGAGAAAATCCTCAAACGATTAGGGAAAATGCGGAAATTCTACTTGAAGCAAGTAAAGAGACAGGTTTGGAAGTAAATCCCGAAAAGACTAAGTATATGATGACTGTTTGTTTGTCTCGTGATCAGAATATTGTACGAAATGGAACTATAAAAGTTGGAGATTTATCCTTCGAAGAGGTGGAAAAATTCAAATATCTTGGAGCAACAGTAACAAATATAAATGACACTCGGGAAGAAATTAAACGCAGAATAAATATGGGAAATGCCTGTTATTATTCGGGTGAGAAGCTTTTGTCATCCAGTCTGCTGTCAAAAAATTTGAAAGTTAGAATTTATAAAACAGTTATATTACCGGTTGTTCTGTATGGCTGTGAAACTTGGACTCTCACTTTGAGTGAGGAACAGAGATTGAGGGTTTTTGAGAATAAGATTCTTAAGAAAATATTTGGGCTAAAAGGGATGAAGTTACAGGAGAATGGAGAAAGTTACACAACGCAGAGCTGCACGCATTATATCCTTCACCAGACATAATTAGGAACATTAAATCCAGACGTTTGCGATGGGCAGGGCATGTAGCACGTATGGGCGAATCCAGAAATGCGTATAGAGTGTCAGTTGGGAGGCCAGAGGAAAAAGACCTTTGGGAAGGCCGAGACGTAGATGGGAAGATAATATTAAAATGGATTTGAGGGAGGTGGGATATGATGATAGAGACTGGATTAATCTTGCTCAGGATAGGGACCAATGGCGGGCTTATGTGAGGGCAGCAATGAACCTCCGGGTTCCTTAAAAGCCAGTAAGTAAGTAAGTATGTATACCAAAGTTATTATTATTGATATTATCATTATTATTATTATTATTATTAGTCTATTATTATTATTATTAGTATATTATTATTATTATTATTATTATTATTATTAGTCTATTATTATTATTAGTCTATTATTATTATTATTATTATTATTATTATTATTATTATTATTACTCCTATTGTTATTTTGGTGATTTTATTCCAACAGATATGATGAAATAATTTTTCAGGGGTGCAACGTGCACTACAGCTTCGAGAATTGAAAGCACTTCATGAAAGGCCAAACACTGAAGACAGTCGAACAATTCAGAGTCTATGTTTAGGAGCAAGTTATGTAGTATGTTGGGAATTAGTAAGGCACTAAAACTCTTCACAGATGGTGAACTTGTAAAGAGATTTATGCTGCCTGAACAAAATATAGTTAATTATATCTCTGTACTGGAAGAGCTCAAATGTGAATTCACAGAACATAGATTTATTGATTTAAGATGTATGGAGACTGATATTAATCTTTTTGTTAATCTTTTTAATAGTAAATTTAGTACAGCCCGTGAGTGAAGTTCCAGGACGAGTTAATTGATGTACGAAGTCACGTAGAATTCAGAATTAAATGCAGAGAATACAGTATGACTTGACAAGCATAGAAATTTATTAAAAAATGAACCAAACGAAATATCCCAAGATGAGCTTATTCGCTGCCACTATGCAAGCTACCTTTGCCTCGACATATCTGTGCGAACAATTATTTTCGAGAATGAAGGTTGCTAAATCCAAAAATCCAAACATAGGTCCCGATTAACAGATGAACATATTTTGCAAATTGCAGTAAATTCGTTGGAAATAGATTTCCGATCACTTGCAGAAAAGAATCCACATGTTGCATAGATCGCAATGTATGGTGGTATGTGAAAATAACATTATCTATGATATAATAGTATCATAACTATATAAAATATAATATTATAAATAATGTAATAACTGAATATTACAGTGCATACTTTTTCCATTTTCGATTTCAGTTTATTATACGTATATTGTAAGAGGGTGTGAGCGATGGTATGGGCGGGGCTGCAATGTAGTTGCGGTGCCCAGTCCGTACACTGTATGTGTTATGCAGTGCAGCAGCATCATCCGTGTAATCGGGGCTTTTATAATTTTGATCATACCTGATTTATGGCATAAGCACGTTTTGCACCACTCCAATTCTCCATCGTCACTAAATGGTACACGTCCTTGAACACAACGACAATGTTCGCAGCCGAACTGAACCGAGGTTACAAGCAAACTTTCTCATGAAGCCCAATAAAGAAAGTTAATTTTTTTTCTTCCATATGTTACTAATGTCAAAACTAGTTAGTAAGATAGATGTCAGGCCACTGGCGTAGCTCAGGAGATTTCCGTGCTTGCCTGCTCATCCCAAGCGTGTTGGAAATCAACTTGTACTGATTATATTTTCATAGGTTTTCCCCAACTGTGAGGCGAATATGAGGTAATCACATAGCGAATCCTCGGGCTCACTATCAATTCCATCGACGCTGAAAAGCTCAGTACTTGATATAGTGTTTTTAGATAACCAGAATAAAAAGAGGAAAACATTAACGAACGAAAAGCCATGCTTTCGGCTAGATTCGAAGGCGTGATCTACGATCAATGCCGTACTTTAACAAAATAATCGTGAGTGTACGGACAAAAGGGGAGAAGTCACCTTTAGCAAAAAGTGAGTTAACTCAACATTTTAATAGATAAATGTGAGAAGATTATTGTGTAGAATCGCTACGTCATAGCTTTGAAATTGAAGTTGAAAGAGAATTGTGCGTATAAAGTTAAAACATTGTTTCGGCGATCCTACATATTTTGTCAAAGTGTTTTTTGCAATTATTTCAAAACTTAGTTGTGGTGACTTATCCCCTTTTGTCCGCTCACCCATTAATTGTATGCAATTAAGTTGATTTCGACGCACTCCCCTTTGTTATTGAAGTAATAAAAGTGCTTATGAATTGTAGAAAAACAATTAAATTATGCCAGAAACAGCTGAGAAAAACTATTAAACATAGTGCTTATCCATCACAAATTTCACATCAGCTCCTACTTCCAGCATCGAAAACTGACGCTTAACGATGAGAGTGTTGCAATAGCTGCATATTCTTAAAATCCTCGTGAGACCATTGCAAATGACAAACACAGTAAAATGGAACAATTTGAATCCATTGAATAAGTAATAATATATTTTTTTATTCCTTAGTTGTCACATGTTTTGTACGTACATATGAATATGAAGGATATGAAGAGTTACGTTTATAAAATTTGTGGTAGGCCTACAACACAATAATTCTGAGAAGAATGGCGAGAGATAGAGAGGAATGGAGATGGGTCGAAGGAGAACCGACGCCGTGAAGCAAAAGGGAAGGAAGGAAGAAGAAGAAGAAGAAGAAGAAGAAGAAGAAGAAACAATAATTTCAAAATCGAAGACTGACAAGAAACACAAGTTTTATAAAAACAACGATTCTTGCATGTTTACTAGAGAGACAATCGAAATGATAGCCGTCCAATCTTGTATTTAAAATATCGGCATCCTAATCAATTCAAATGAACAAAAAAGAAAATGTAAATTAATGTTAAAAAAATACATAATGAAATTTTAAAAAAGAATATTCTGCGACAAGATATGGTAGCTATCAAAACGATAAAAGTTTATTGAAAATAAATAATATACATTGAATATTATAAAGATGAATAGAGATGGTGATTGATGATGTTCAGTGAACATTTTAAAATGGTTGATGCAATTGTCTGAAGAATCTTTTCAGAACAAGACAAACGATATTTTTCAAACATACAGGAAAATATTTATGAGAAACTAAATCGTTTCATTTTAAAATTATAAAGCCTTGATGACATTAGAATTCAAAAGTACAAAGTCTACTAGAAATAATATAAGACAGTCGATAGAATTATTGTCAGCGCATTAGTGTTCACTGGATGGTAGGCCCACATACAACCTACAAGCAGAAAAATCTGAGGACGATAAAACAAAAAACAGACGAAGAGATCGAAAGGCTTTTTGTCGTCATTTACAACAATAATTAAGATTACGATGTAATCATCTCTTCGAAATCTGAATCGGAATCTCCGACAGAAAAACAATAGCAATAACAATTTAGTTAAAGATATGAGTTCCAAATTTACAGTGTGCCACATTAATTCACAAACTCTTCCGTTAGAGCTGAAAACAAATTGCTGTGGTCTGCAATAGTGCACTTCAAAATGTTATTAATGTTTCATAATGCGATGAACACGCCTCGCAAGGGACGCGGGTGGGTGAAAAAGCCATTAGCGCGTGCGAGAGAGATCGCCCCAATCCCTTCCGGCGATTGGCACCCCGATTGCAGACAGTCCCCAAATCACTGCTCATCGATTGCAGGTGCGGAAACTGTCGCCGCGTTCTTTGTAACGTCGCGTCGGCGTGCTGTACAAAGCTAATTAACCTGCCCTGTGACACGGATCCCTTCAGAAGCTTCATTTAAAGCCACAAACTTACAACCATTTATACTGTAGCTTCTTACTGAAACCGGAAGCCGGTAAATTGCGCCGCAGTTTCTCTGTGAATTATTTCATTTATTAGTAAATAATATTTTTGCTATGAGCGCAATTCTTTCCAAATGGTTCACTTCCTGGCTGGAAGAAATTTCAGTTATAAGTCCAGAAAGTCTAGTGGATAGTGTTGGCATTAATTTAGAAATCTCCTCACTATTCGTGAGCTGCCACAAGGGACAAAGAGTACTTAACCATATAAATGTTTACAAGTTCAGTGAACCATTCATTTTGTTTTGACAATGAAATTCCTACAAGTACATATCTGCAAATACATTTTGAGATTAATGGAAATATACCTAGTTTTAGAGAGGTACCTAAGTGTTGCAAAAAAAGTAAAGAAGCTAATGAACTTGGTTTCATTTCGAATGTAGGTGATGCTTCAGGAGAGCAATTGATCCTTCCAATGCAGCTAAAGTTACAACCGGAATAATAGATGTAGGTATTCCAAGCCTCTTAAACACATCTTTCATGAAGAGAGTAGCGATACCTCTTGCTCCAACCAGAAGTCCGATTACTTCAAGCTCTTCTAGCTGGTAATTTTGGAAGTAATATGGAATGGTAGGATTGTAGATATTCTTTTTTTTCATTATCCACTTCTGCTGGCTGTTCCTCATTCGTTTCGAAACGCACAGCGGCCCTTACTGATCAGTAGACCGAAGAACTTAATGCAATTGCACATTTCATTTATTTGAACAAGTAAAAGTGGATCTTTGCCGATCATGGTTTTTCAGATAGAATGAAGTCAACTTTATTTTGCATAAATGCGTTTTTCGAATGTTTTCCATTTTAAATGCACATACAGGATGTCTCCAACCTTTAGGGTCAAAATTATACACATTATACAGGATTCTAAACTGAGCATTTTGACATAAGAAACCAATGAAGTGGTCGGAAATGGATATTTCAGACCCCACGAGATCTGGAAATTGTACGTGAGAGACGTTTCTGTAAGCTGCTTTAATTTTCATAACAAACAACTGCCTGACACTTCCATGGTGATATTTGTTATTGCTTACAACATTTCATGCGTTGTTGTAATGCATGTTTTGAGACAGGTGGTCGCCACGTTCACCAACTGTTCTGAGTTCTAAGTTATTGCTATGAAGTGTATGTTGGTTTGGAAATAAACATTTAGGGCCGTATTCATAGACATTCTTAGCGCGGGCTTTCGGTGGATGATCAGCGAACTAACGTTTTTCGTATTCATAAACCAGTGTCAGCGATATGATATATGAATCCTGTTTAGCACGCTCGTAGCCCGGGCTAGCGAAATGTCTATGAATAGCACCCTGTGGGCCGTATTCATAGACATTTTAGCGCGGGTTTCCGGTGGATGATCAGTGTTTTTCGTATCCATAAACCAGTGTTAGCGATAGGATATGATTTGAATTCTGTACTAGTAGCCAGTGGATAGCCGGGGCTAGCTTAGTACGCTCGTAGTGCGTGCTGCGAAATGTCTATGAATAGCACCCTAAATATCTTGTTGTTTGCAAGAGAATGTGGTTGTAACACTGTCCACTTCATATCCATGATCACCAGGGCAACAGATTCTTATCTGCCTGCCTCACTGTACAACAGACACCAGGGATATTTAAGAGAGTGGAGCAAAATGTCATGCGTTGTTCTGGATGTATCAAGGCTGGTGATCGCCACTTTTAACAGTTGCTATGACATGTAAGTTTTTAGGTGTGTAAAAAGTTAAAGCAGTTTGCAAAACTGTTCTTCATACTTATTACTTGTTCAAGACCTCATAGCTCCTGAAATATGCATCCCAACCACTGGTTCCTGAAGTGAAAACGTTCACTTTAGAGTCCTCAACCATCTGTATAATTTTACCCTAAAGATGGGAGACACCCTGTATATTTTTATTTGACATATTTAAATTCATATATTAATATCTTTGCTTGGTTTTCCCGATTTATTATTTAATTTAATTTTTTGTGTGCTAAGAACGATAATAATTTTCAAGAAATATAAAAAATAGTCCATGAGATATAAAATCAATAATTTGTGAATTACTGTTGAGGTCATGAAATTTCTGCGATAGCAATGTACACATCTCTCCAGTGTATTAGTTGCGTCCCTTTCCACTCTAAAATTAAGTTAAGTTAGGTCTGTGTACAACTAGCCGTACAAGCAGTCATTTTCAACCGGTGAGTGTGCACCGCGAGAAAATGAAAATAGTGGCACAATTGAAGAAATAAAAATGAAAAGTGCAGTAAAGAAAGTAAGTCCACAAGAATCAACTTTCAGCGAACGCGGCACAAGTCAACATTCAGTTAACACGGTGTAGGTGATATTCGAGCGGCAGAGAAGAGAATGACAACACAGCTAGGTTTACCAGATTAGTAAGAATATCAGTAAGTAAACTCGAATTGGATTGAATTTGAATTTAAAGGAGTGAGGTACTGCGACCCATCATTGTGACCTTATTAGAAATATTGCACTGACCTTCAACCTAGGCGCAGTCCCATCCCAAACCGGCTGACCACACTAAGGTTCGCTGCGTATATCCAGGCAACCTCACACGTCCGTAGACCGGCACCGATTTCGAGCAAGCAACCCTTCTCGTCCCTAGGCCAACCCCCTCCATGCGTCGCCAGCCGGCGTTCTGGAAATGCTATGGAATGACGGCGGAATGGAGAAATATTGGCGGAATGCCTAATATGGGGAAACAGAAGAACCCCGTGCTTTACTATTAAGAAAAAAATTCCCTCCTAGTTAGGAACAAGTGCTTGAGATGAGACGCCTAGATGTTATTCCGATTTTTGTTCCGATTACGTCGAATCAAATAAAATATGAATGTATTTGGACACCTGCGACAATAAAGTCACGTAGTGTTGATGTCATGAAACTGCTGTGAAAGGTAAAATACTCAGTGAAAGCAGTTCTTTAATCACAAGGTAAAGCAATGTCTGCAAAATTCAAGCGTGTGTTAGAGAATAATCCTGGCTATAATTGTTGTCATTCTCGGTGGGAAATGTGAAACAGTCACTAAGATTTGGAACATACAGGTATGCACCAGTCACATAATGTGACGTCGAGAGACCGTTCTCAGCATTTAGACTAATTCCGACAGATAAGAGGGGAAGTTTCACACGCCTGAATTTTTAATAAATCTGGACTATCTACATCTGAATGGGTAACCCGCTCAAAATGAATGCCAATTTAGCAGCAGTTAGAGGAGTACCTGGTCGCTCTTTGGACGGATCCCGGTGCAGACATGGCTGCCCGGATACTGAAACCCTTGCCCACGTCCAAGGTCAGTGTAACAGAGGTTTACTCCTCTGACATCATCATGTTCGATCCTTAATTGCAACTGCTTTAAGAAAAAAGTCTTGGATAGTAGAAGAGGAAGTTTTTTGCCTTGCTACTAATGGCTCCTCTACTCGTATTGACATCATAGCATATTCCCAGACTACCAAGAAAGGATATACAGGGACATCATTTTATTTTTACTTCAATTTTTATTGTACCTGAGTTTTTGAATGTACTTCACTCCCATCCCTTCTACTAAGAAAGTTCCAACTCCACACAGATCCAATACCGCATATAGTAAACAGCATTGAGTGAGTATAGTACGTTCCAGAAATATGTTCGTGTTTTCCAGTGACGAAAGAGCTTTCAATACTGAATCATATTTTCGCACAGGTACTGTCCGTTTGCCTACGTCACATCCAGATTTCCCCCACCTGCTTCTGTTGGCCCCTCTGTAAAAGCTGGGCTGTCTTAACTCTTTTCTGAAAACATTAATTTCTGTTAGGAATTGGACGTTTACGTAATATTATACAACTGTTTAAAATAACTTAAATAAAAGGGCCTCGTTAAGTAATTAACTGTCACGTGATTTCCCCCCTTTCTACGATCTTGCGGCATAACCACTTGGACGGACAGTAGATAGCATGTCTGAGTAATTTGATCTGTGCGGGTCGGGCAGAAGTGAAGATTGAATTTACAGTACGTAAGGTACTCTTTTATAGGGTAGGTACAGAATTATTTCAACATGAGTTACTAGTACGAAGGACGAAACTGGCAATTGGAATTAGATGCAATAGTCTATAGTGCGATAATATGCACATTAGAACTGAAGCCTGTATCGAAATGAACGGCCACCATTTTCAAAAATGTGTTTAAATATCCATATTGTGATTACTTTTCAATTTAATTTCATTCTCTATATTGTACGCTAATGTGCTGTAGACAGTATAATATACACTGCATAATGAATACGTCCGAATGGATAGCTCAGTTCGTGAGTAAACACACTTACTGTTAATACTGTACTGTATTTTGATTAAACAAAAACGCAATGAAAATTATCGAACTCAAAATCGCGGTATTTCCTAGTTTACGTAAATGGATGAACTACTTTTCTTCTCTCCTATACCTAGCAGAGTCATTTGTTTGTGTTTTACGCCAGTATCATCGAACTACAATTATGGAAGGGGGTAGCAAACTGTATTTCCGGTTCTCTAAAAGTATAGCCAGGTTAATATTAAAAATGTTAGTAAAAATAAAATGATGTCCCTGTATAATTGATCCTACCATAAGGATTGAAACGGGGAGTAACCAGCCGGAGGATGTCAATCAAGAAAAGATCAACATTTATCTGCCAACAGTTGATTACTTCAAAGCAAAATACCAGCTTGAAGACATTGAGGTGATTGGTCTTCTTATTGGAGCTCGTGGTGTGATTCCCAAGTTCTTTGAACGCTTCAGGAAGACTTTTGAACTACCACAGACACTTACTGCTGACATCATAACTTCAGTTTTGAAACGCTCTTTCCAAATTCTGAGTCATGATATTCACTCTATTTATTTTTTTTTCTTGACTTTATAATTCATATATGTTTATTTTAATTTTCTTTCTACAAAAATTATGTAAACATTTAATATTGTAAAATATACTGAGTCCTTCTGTGCTTCCTCCAATGGGAGGCAGTTATTATCTTATCTATTGCCTGGAGAAATCGTTGGTTGTTTACTGCCATAACAATTACGTGAATGGCAAAGAAAATAAAAAAAAGCTGGAAAATTAGAAAGTTAAAGAGGTCCAAATCAAATGCTTATGTAAAAAGGGTAATTAATACATCCATAGAAAAAAATATATATTTAATAAAATTGATAATGGCTTGATGACAATTATTACTTTAACCTACTTACACTATTATTTCTATCATATTATGAAACCAAACAGGTTAAACTTCTAAAGCGTATTTTACTGCATATAAGCCTATTTCAATTTCAGCGCATATTTCAACAGTTTGTACTGCATAGATGTGTGCATATTATTAGAACTGTTAGTGCATAAAGTTCCGTGTCTACTGATCAGTAATACTGACATCCTGCATCAATATTTTAGCGACTCTACACTGTTAGTATTACTGTCAATACTCGCGCTTTTTGTTCAGCAGGCTACAGAAGGACAAGGTAGAGCTGCAGAACAGGCTTACAATCGGTTTTCATTCGACCGTCAGAGAGCATCCGACAGAATTTCAACCGGTTGCCCCTGATGTTTTGCAGGCTGGACAGATCACTGAAATTTTCTGACTACACAAACGGAGTAAGAACTGAAGAAAATTTGCCGTATGTATTGTAATTTTAAAAATGTATTTACTTAAGAACCTATAGGCCTACAATTGATTGCATACTTTACTACACTTGTCTTCATAACATACAGTAGGTGAGGAAATGGACGCCGATAACAACAAAGGGAATAAGTATAATGCATAATATGAAATCTGGTATGTAAAAATGCAAGAATACAATAAATTACAGTCCACACCTGTGGAGTAACGGTCAGCGCATCTGGCCGCGAAACCAGGTGGCCCGGGTTCGAATCCCGGTCGGGGCAAGTTACCTGGTTGAGGTTTTTTCCGGGGTTTTTCCTCAACCCAATACGAGCAAATGCTGGGTAACTTTCGGTTCTGGACCCCGGACTCATTTCACCGGCATTATCACCTTCATATCATTCAGACGCTAAATAACCTAGATGTTGATACAGCGTCGTAAAATAACCCAATAAAATAAAATAAATAAATAAAATAAATTACAATTAAGTTATTTGCTAAGTAGAAGAGCAAATAAGTACATACATTGTATTGTAACGTTTACACTTTAAACTCAAAATGCATACCTCTAAAACAGTAGTTGTTAATGCCTTTTAATTACTCTAAGCAGATGTATTATTTCACTAATAAATCATTTTTAAAAAGATATGATTTGTTCTTGACGATATGAATGAATGAATGAATGAATGAATGTATGAATGAATGAAGGAATGTATGAATGAATGAATTGTAGCGAGAAAAGAGGAATTATTATCAATTAAATAGTAGGCCTATACGATGGTAAACGCGTCCTTGCCATGGCTCTTGTAACCCCTGCATGGCTCAATGTGGTCTGCCTTTGCCGTCCGCCCACAAAGAATGAGAAACAACTCGACTATTCGATAAACCAACCCTGAAACACTCAGCGACACGGAACAAACAGAATATAACATGCATTTAGGAAAGCGACTTACCTCATTCTTTTCTTTGTAGGAAATGGTCATAGATTTTAAATAAAAATGAATTATGTAAGTACTTCAAGTGCCACTAATTTTGTTGCAATGTACAACTGTGTATATTCGTAAATTATCAAATATAAACTTATATTATTATGATGTACCGAAGTACATATAGGCCTAATATTCCCGTGCAGAAATTCTGCGTCATCATATGATGAAAGATGAGTGGAACAGAGAAAAATTCTCTCCGGCACCGGGTTTGAACCCGGGTTTTCAGCTCTACTTGCTGACGCTATATCCACTAAGCCACACCGGATTCCCATTCCGATGTCGGAGTGAATGCTCTCAGTTTAAGTTCCACCTCTTGGGTGCATGAGTGTAGGCCAATAGAGGGAACCCAAGAGGTGGAACTTAAACTGAGAGGATTCAACCCGACATCGGGATGGGAATCCGGTGTGTCTTAGTGGATAGAGCGTCAGCACGTAGAGCTGAAAACCCGGTGCCGGAGAGAATATTTCTCTGTTCCACTCATCTTTCATCAAATATAAACTTGTTTCGATTGTCACATAAATAATAAAATGTTCTTTCGAAATTACACGATGTTTTAGATGCGACAGTTTGAAATAGTTTATATTCATTATAATGCTGCTTGTATTATCTTGTGCGTGCTCACTATTTCGTTCATATTGCACTTCACAGTATTTTCAACTCGCAGATTATTTTATTTTCAAGAACACTCTTCAGATTTAGTTTACCGTAACCCTTTTATGGCTATCAACAGCTGATCGGATAGAATTTAAAGTTATTTCTTAACACGTTGGAGTGTGCAATTTCCTAGGCGTTTACTTTTCAATTAAATTTTTTAAAATAGGGACTTTCAGTTTATCATCATCAGATATAAAAGGTGTACTAATACGAAATCGAACCACTAAACAATTTCAGATCTCCGATACGTCTTTTATAGTTACTATGGTGTTCTAAATACTATACACAGAATTTTAATGAAGATAATTTCATAATGACGATGCTATTCGCTGACGATCAGGTAGTAATAGCAAATAATGAAAATAACCTACAGAGAGCAGTACATGAGTTATGGAAAATAAATAAGAACTATAATATGGAGATATCTGTACATAAGACTAAAACTATGGCATTTTGTGGCAAATCTCCTGTAAGATCTAAAATAGTAATAGGAAACAATATCATAGAACAGGTAAATAAATTTAAATTTTTGGGTGTTACCTTATCTTATAAAGGAGACTATGATCAAAAAGAAAAAATAGAAAAATTTAATTACATAAATGGAACAATAAGAAGAACCCTGAAATCAAAAGCTAGAAAAGATACATTGTTAAAATTTTATAAGGTGATGTCAGTGCCCAGTTTACTATATGGAAGCGAAACATGGGTTATGAAAAAGAAAGATGCCTCTAGATTACAAACAAATGAGATGAAATTTTTGAGAAGCGTAGCAGGTTACAGGAAAATAGAACATAAAAGAAACGAAGAAATAAGAGAAGAACTTGAGATATATGAATTAAACAACAAAATAGAAGAATATAGAAATACATGGATGTCTCACATTTCAAGGATGCAGGACGACAGGATACCATACAAGTTTTGGAAATATAAACCTCGGGGAAGAAGAGATATTGGAAGACCAGCCAAAAGATGGATGGACCAATTTCAGTAGCTGCTACAGGAATCAATTTCCTAATGCATGAAGGATGATGATGATGATGATGATGATGATGATGACAGTGTTCTAAATCACGACGCTTATTAACTTTTATGTCTAACTTACACACTTTACAAAATAATATATTTCAGTCCTTCACTGAAATATAGTCATCTCCGAAATCGTTCACAAGCACAGGCAAATTTACAGACTTCATTGGCGGCATTTTAATACATCTTTACAGTACCTTCACTAGAACAAAATTTACTCCTTACTAAATGTTTACTTTTCAAACAGAAAATAGACATGCTGTGTAGGAACTAACTATTAGAATGGAGTAAACAATACAAAACCCGCACTACGAATGAACAGAGCTCCCTTCACGCGACTCTTTCATTTTGCGTATGAACCCGAATGTACGTCAGTAAAGTAAACAACTAATGTCTTCCTATAGCCAGTGCTCCTTAAACATGTAGCCATCCTCTAGGCAAAGTTTTGGTGTCCAAACTTCGTTACCTATTCATTACACACTAAAGTCGACGGCAATTCGGAAGGCGGTAGTCTGCTAGCGTTTGCGTCGAGAGAGACAGATAGAGAGGGCAAGGCAGCGTACAACATTGTCACATCGTACTTCACGAGCACGTGCAATACAAATAGCGCAGGAGAGAATTTAAATTATCAAAAGACAATAATGACCTTAGCCGTTGATTACTGTAAGCATGACACCAAACAAACCCTCTTTCCTTCACTAACAATATTCTTTGCATGTTTCTCAATCCCACACCACATGCTTCTGTAGTCGTTTCTTGCACGTTGGCAACGTTGCTGCCAGCATCAAGATGGCCGGCAGCGTTCTGCTCGTCAAAGTTTTTAAAATAATTACACACCTTAAACACTATTTTCCGCACCTGCCTGTGCAATACTTGTCTTTTTACAGTCTCTTCTTCCATTTATTTATCTTACACACACGCAGTAAATGTTACTTTCACTTATTCAATGTATTGAAACACTCACACGTGAACAAACGAACTCGGGAAGTACTTGTTACAGACTGATTGGTTCTACTGTATAAGCTTGTGACGTCACATGCCAGAAAGGCTACGGCGCATATAGCAGCCGACCGCCTTCCGAACTGCCGTGTAGTCTAGAACAGCGAATCTTTATTTATGACACATATATTGCGAAGAAATCGTACCTACAAAAAGTGTCGTGCTATATTTATATTTTTACAATGTATGTCAGAAAAAGAACAAATGTTTGTATAGGCCTACATCGTACGTCTGATTAGCGAAACGTACCGTATTTCTAGTCATCGATGTATGCAATGAAAGAAGAAAGGAACTGGCCACCCTACTCCAGTATCTCCTGGCTTAGTTGCCTCATGAATGACGTCTTATAGGTGTCACTTATGAAGTTTCAACCTGTCTTCGGACAATTGACTAAACAACATCGTAACGAGAAATGTTTCTTGTAAATGCTTTGTGTACCAAAAATGTCCCGGGATCTTTCAAGAATGGAACCTCAATCATTTTAGTGAGAAGTCATCAGCTGATTGATCTTGCAAAACAGTAAATTAATAAAATGTCCAAGAAGGAGCTGAGATTGAAATGCGATTCAATATCCTTTCTTAATCTTAAAACATTCCCTGCAATTCCACTCCGCTTAACGCGCGCTTCCAGAAGACTCAGGCAAGGTTGTTTGTTCAGAAACCGAACTACGAGAACTGTTCCTTCATTGTTTTTTTCTTGGGTTCTTGAAGGATGATGGTCGTCCTATTTACAAAAATAGTCCTGTAACAGTGATTAGGGCTTCTCGACAGAGGGAATCTTGTATTTGCACAGGAAGAATCGATGTTCGGCTTCTCAAATATTAGCCAACCTCGTCTTCATCCGGAGAGAACTCTGGATCTTAATGGAGAAATATAGCTCGGGGAATCTGACATCCATTTATAGAAATTGTAACGGACATCCCACCAAGCTTATCCCAAATAATTTTTGCTGCAGCAGATTGTAATTTTTTTTCGTGTTACGGTTTTGGTTCAATCATATTATTAAATATAACATAATTCATTAATAAAGTGAATATACTTTGCATCATTTGATTCATTTTTAAGGTAATAAATGAGACAATTTGAGGAAAGAAAATATATAAAAGTTAATTATATTTTTTCAAGCAATTCAAATTAAGTGGAATCATCATTATCATCATCATCATCATCATCATCATCATCATCATCATCATAACATTGTTGAGAACTCAATCTTTCACGTCTTCAAATGTCTGCCTACGTATCTTCGAATTTCACTATATGTATTTCCATAATATATGTGTGAATGTATTGTATTGCATTGTAATGTTTCTGTACTGTATGTATGTATGTATGTATGTATGTATGTATGTACGTGTGTGTTTATGTATGTATGTATGTGCCTCTTAAGATAGGCCTCTTAAGGTATCACTTACAGCAGCCGTGGCGGGAACGTGACTCGCGAGACACTGTGGCTCGCAGTGATAGCTGTGCATTTCGCTTGCTTCTAACCTCCGCCAACCTCCGCCCTCTCACTCACTGGAGTCAAACTCCATTCCACTTGTATTTGTCTCTGACCTGCGAGTGGCATATGTCTCTCTCGGAACCATGTACGAAAGTTCCAAGTAGGATGGGAGGACGCATTTTTTTCTGTCAATATGATGAGAATATTAAATGTATCATTTGTTCACAAGTAGGCCATTACGAGGAAAACGGTTGTATAACATAAAACAGCATTATACTGCATGTTACTGATGGTACATTAAAAGGTTAAGTGTTATTGTTGTTGTCATCATCATCATCATCATCATCTCTGTACATCGACCCTTTTTTCAGCAGATGTACGAATAATGCGGTTAGCTCTTCAATTTGAACTCACTGATTTACTATGTGATGTCAAATGAAAGCTAGATGTAAGGACTTGACAAATGTTGAACTTTCAAATCTTTGCCAAAAAATAAATATCCGAAGCTTCGTTCTTTCGCTTGCTCTGTTGAAGCCATGTTCGCTACAACTTACGTTTGTGAAAAATTATTTTCAACAATTAAAATAGTAAAAACCAAATTTAGATCACGACTGACAGACAAATACCTTCGTGATCAACTACGACTGGCAGTAAGTGACATAATTCCTGATTTTGAAACTTTGTCGCAGAGACAGTTAATTTTAGGTTGTGATATTGTTAATTTATTGTTCATTTCTTTCTTCTTCACACGTACTAAACATTAGTTTGTAGCCTTGTACTGTATAAAATTATATTTAAGTGCTTGACGTAAGGAACATGAAAATCCGTTAATAAGTGAGACAGTTGCTTCACTTCCCTTCGGGTGTCCGCCTCCCTGCATAGGTGCTATGCACGTTGCAGGTTACACATTGGCTCGGCACACGATTACATTTTCGCCACGGCTGACTTAAAGGAACGTATTTGTTTCGACAAATTCGGATTTTTATTTTTTTAACTATTTTAAATTGAGCCTCGCGCACTTCGCCGTATCGCCTGTCCGCATGACCGGATTCCGTTCAGAATTCTGGCCGGAGAAATCAAGACGGACTTCCATACGGAAGCCATGGCAGTATATCGATTGGAAGGCTTCCAGTCGCGGTAGTATTGAAAGTATAAATGAAATGGATGACGCGAAACTTATTTTGTTTTTCCTTCTTCCAAAGCTAACACTGTTAAAATATATCCTCAGAAAAACTGATTATATTAAGTTTAGACAAGAACACCATAAGGATATAGGCCTAATGCTCTCATCTATGAGGAAGTAACAATAATATTAGAAGATCAATTCGGAAATGCAGACAAATGAGCGATACAATAATAAAAATCCGAACGTGTCGAACGAATCCGTTCCAGTAAGTGAGCGCCTACTTTCACGATATAAAGCCGTGCTGGTGTGTAATTATAAATTAAAAAAATCCCATGTTGTTGATAATACAAAGTCCAAGCAGATGTTAGCAATTATCTTCATAACTTCACTTTAGATGGCTGAAGCTATCGAAATGAAAAGTAAACAAGATTTCAACTTAACAGCTTTTAGCCTTATTGATGTTCTTGTTTTCTTCTTTTGTTATCAACTTTTCCTGCTCGATGCTTTTTTTTTGAGCGCCTATATAATGTTCTTTCTCTATTTTATTATGTCCAAAAAGCCACCGGCGTAGCTGAATCGGCTAAGGCGCTTGCCTGCCGATCCGGAGTTGCTTTCGGGTGCGGATTCGATTCCCGCTTGGGCTAATTACCTGGTTAGGTTTTTTCCGAGGTTTTCCCCAACCATAAGGCAAATGTCAGCTAATCTATGGCGAATGCTCGGCGTCATCTCGCCAAATATCATCTCGCTATCATTAATCCCATCGACGCTAATAACCTCGTAGTTGATACAGCGTCGTTAAATAACCAAGTAAAATAAAATTATGTTCAAAATAGATTAAGTATTACGACTGAAAAATAAATTAATACAATAGCGGATAATAACTTGACCACCTCTGTAGTGAAGGGGTCAGCATGCTGGTCCCTTACGCAGAGGGCCCGGGTTCGATTTCCGATCGTGTTTAATTTCCTGGTTGAAGTTTTTCAGGGTTCTTCCTCAACCGTAAGGCAAATGCCAGGAAATTCGGGCCACAACATGCCTGATTATCACCGGCCTCATTCATCACCGAAATCATATTCATAACAAATCGGTAACACATAATTATACAGTCGCCATCTAGTTCACAACAATAGAACCAGTACCCAACAATAGTACACAGGCCTTCGGATTTCACACAGAAGATTAACTTGCGATATGAACGAGTAGAAATAACAGCGAGAAACAAATAGTGGGTAATAACAAAAACATGAGCTTTTTTTTTTTGAACACAGAGAAATTGCATCCAAATATGGAAAAAAAAAAAAAAAAAAAAAAAAAAAAAGGAGTGAATGGATGATGAGCAGGCTTCGAGACTTGGGACCCGATACAATAAGTTTACTGTGCATATACTATAGGTTGTTGACTCGCTGCAGGTAGTGAAAGGTAGAGATGTGTTGATATAACAACGTTGCTATTTAGAGTAGAGTACGGTAGTATGGGGAAACACAAACGTATGTACATTCTGAAAGTAAATATACGTTACACAATGACAATGTCAAAAGAATGTGAAAAGCATTTATTCTCCTGTCTTTTATAATCATTTGTGTTTAATCATACACAGAGTTAATGGTGGAAATAAACATGTAGCAATTTTAATTTTTTCATTTATCCTATTGGTCGTCTTTAGGAAGTGCAGTTACAGTACCGAATTGCAATGTACCACAAGATACATTTTCAGTGTCGCAAACGTAAATCTTTTTCGATTATCTACTAAATAAAGTTTGTACTGTGAAAAGCTGCCCTCTACGTCGCATGACGTGATAGCAGCAAGACGAAAAACCTAACATCATTGCAGTCTCTAAGAGACAGTCCTCTATTCTCGGGTGACTCTATGCCCACTAATTTGCTGTTTATGTTACACAATGTTCCATATCCGTTATTTTTACATAAAATTGATTTCCACTTCTGTTTTACACGTTCAGTAACCGGTGTACTTGGTGTCTCATTAATTCTCTGCGTCATTATCTAAATTAATTTGAGGGCTTCCGGTATCTTTTGCTCTGACTTTTCTAACCGTGTAATAGTTTCAGACACAGTTTTAAAATAGGTTTGTATGAAAACCAAATTATTCGTCAGAGCCTTCAAATGCAGAGCGTTTTCCTTTGCGTATTTGTTGGCATTCATCCTACAGTACCCCCACCCACTGTACGCTTTACCACTATACTCAGCACGCAGTTATGCGGATTTCCCACTGAACTGCTCTATCGGGTCCGAAGTCTCGAAGCCTGGTAATAACAAAAACATGAACTTTTTTGAACACAGAGAAATTGCATCCAGATATGAAAAAAGAGGAGGAATACATATAATTCATGGATGATGAGATAGGCCTAGACAACAAAGAAGGTAAAGAAACTCTCATTTTACAAACGTAAGTTAAATTGAACACATTTATAGCGTTCCTGGATACGATTACACAATTTCATTTTGCCATATAAATGCATATTTATCATCTTTTAGCATTAAGTAATATTTGACAAAAATAATATAAAAGCGTGCTTTGGTCCTTATTTTAACAGTTCTCCAAGTATTATTCATCCGTTCTGTGTCAATAATGACAAAAGATATTGTATGCGTTTGGTTATTTGTTTTGGATTTTCTTGCTTTAGAAATATTTTGTGGTTGAATGAGGTTTGAAGGTAACTGGATTCACCAGCAGTCAGTTGTCAAAACACAAAGGATAAAATCTATATCTATATAATATATAATTTGAACTGGTAATAGAAATTACGGGAAAACTGCTGAACGGATTTTAATGAATGACCCATCATTTTGAAGCTTGGCACCTAAGGATTTTCGGAAAAATAGTAACTTTCAGTAGAGCGTTAGTTCTCCTACATAATTTCCCTATTTTTCAAAATCCATCTTTCGCGAGTTTTGAGAACTAATTGATTTCAGAATAAAACAAAATACACACTAGAATAAACATAGGCTATTATATGAAGGCCATGACCTGCAGGATTGCTGACATATTTAGAGATTGGTTATTTAAAACTTCAAGACTTACTAAAAATCATTTACAGGTCTGATTCTGCAGTGTGCAATATTTTATGAGTACAGCTGTGTATTGGATATTAAAATATACAAAATTCGAGATGTTTTGATGACATTATTACCATTATAAATGAAATATTATTATAGTTAATGCCATGAGGTGATTATTTTTCATTAATTATACATATTAATGCTATATTGATGATATGAAAGTGAAACGGTTTGAGGTTATATAAGTAGATGTAGAGAATATGTTAAATTAGATCTTCATTTCTATAATTTACTGAGTGGCGGTTAAATATATATATATATATATATATATATATATATATATATATATATATATATATATAAAACTTGCGTAAGATAATATTGTTATTAAAAATCAAATATTTTTGTAGTTATTAATCAAGTGGGGTTGAGTCTTTTTCATATACTTAATGACAGTGTTGTGTAGATATTTATATGCGTCATTCTCTTCAGTATTGGCTCGAGAGAGCGGAAAAATTACAGCTCTTAAGAAAAAACCAGAAGGTATTATTACTGATAAAATAACAGGCCTACAAAATTTTGTAGTCTCCCGATCATTTCAGCAAGATCACTTAGCAGGATAAAATGATTTTACCCTCTACATTTCAAGCTCTACATGCAGCAGCTATACCAAGATGCTATGTCAATTGTTGGAAAGTATAGGCAACCTGACTTTTTTTTTAACTTTCACCTACAATCCACAATGAACTGAAAGAGTTATTGCTTCACTCCCACATGAAAAACTCGCTGATCGTCCTAACATTGTTACTTACGTTTTCGCGTTGAAACTCTAAAACTGAAGGTGGATAGGTTCAAGAAAAAGTATTTGGCATAAAATAAACCATTCAGAGGGAGTGTGTTTCATTATTATGGAAGCAAATAACTTTCAAAATGTCTGGTATTCTTCATTGAAAATAAATCTGAAAAATTTTTATTTGAATGTATAATGAACTTAGTTTGCAGCATTTGCTGCACAAGCCACTAGTAATGTTAGAATATGACCAGATTGTTGCTGGTCGGTCTCACCTTCACCTTTCCCAAACATGTAGTGCTTAAGAGGATTCAACCTCGCTGTTGCCATAAACAGTGACCTTGTTAGCAGAGAATTAGTCACCCAGAGGACAACCGATGGACATTTTTCATCTCTCTTTCCCCCCCCCCTTGTATTTTTATACAGTAAACAGTTCGCTATGGTCAATACAAGGAGTTAAATTCTAGTGTAGGTTATTGAATATAAAAGTTTTTAAGTAACTTTGGGCAATATTTAATTTGTTTTGAGTCACGTTTTTATGTCATATTTTGGTATTTTATCGAACATAAGTGCATTCATATTTCCAGAGTTTTTTGTCATAGAAATGCGAACCATAGTAATTGGTCGTTAAGTACAGATGATGAGCTGCGACACATGAGATGAATGCTGACATCACTTGTCGAGCAAGGCTTTGGACACATTTCAAATTCGCCTTCCAGATATAACACTGGACACCATTCTCTTCGCTTTCTGTATTCATCTAGCCTAGGGTCTTGTCGAAATATAAGACACGCCTTTGTATGCAGGGCAGCTAAATAGTTGGTGACAGCTGAACAGCACAACACTCCGTGGCTCTCATTGTGTCGTCGCCCATTGTAGTGGAAACTATGGAAACAATCATTCTCATTACAGAACGACTAGGAAAGAAAACGATTTTAATCTGTGGTTCAATGAGTCGTGTACACACTTCTGCTGTCAACAGTGGACCTGGACAAAGGAAATGGAATTTGAGGGGTGTATAGTAAATAGAAAAAATCAGGTAAGTATACGTATTAAATTGTATTCAAATCACGGCTATTACTGTTTACTTACTTACTTACTTACTTACTGGCTTTTAAGGAACCCGGAGGTTCATTGCCGCCCTCACATAAGCCCGCCATTGGTCCCTATCCTGAGCAAGATTAATTCATTCTCTATCATCATATCCCACCCCCTCAAATCCATTTTAATATTATCCTCCCATCTACGTCTCGGCCTCCCTAAAGGTATTTTTCCCTCCGGCTTCCCAACTAACATTCTACATGCATTTCTGGATTCGCCCAAACGTGCTACATGTCCTGCCCATCTCAAACGTCTGGATTTTAAGTTCCTAATTATGTCAGGTGAAGAATACAATGCATGCAGTTCTGTGTTGTGTAACTTTCTCCATTCTCCTGTAACTTCATCCCGCTTAGCCCCAAATATTTTCCTAAGCACCTTATTCTCAAACACCCTTAACCTATGTTCCTCTCTCAGAGTGAGAGTCCAAGTTTCACAACCATACAGAAGAACCGGTAGTATAACTGTTTTATAAATTCGAACTTTCAGAATTTTGGACAGCAGACTGGATGATAAGAGCTTCTCAACCGAATAATAACACGCATTTCCCATATTTATTCTGCGTTTAATTTCCTCCCGAGTGTCATTTATATTTGTTACTGTTGCTCCAAGATATTTCAATTTTTCCGCCTCTTCGAAGGATAAATCTCCAATTTTTATATTTCCATTTCCTACAATATTCTGGTCACGAGACATAATCATATACTTTGTCTTTTCGGGATTTACTTCCAAAGCGATCGCTTTACTTGCTTCAAGTAAAATTTCCGTGTTTTCCCTAATCGTTTGTGTATTTTCTCCTAACATATTCACGTCATCTGCATAGACAAGAAGCTGATGTAACCCGTTCAATTCCAAAACCTGCCTGTTATCCTGAACTTTCCTAATGGCATATTCTAAAGCGAAGTTAAAGAGTAAAGGTGATAGTGCATCTCCCTGCTTTAGTCCACAGTGAATTGGAAATTAGAGCAGCTATTACTGTTTATAATTATTATTTCTTATGATGTGGTAAATCTGTCTCACAAGCAACTTTCCTCTGTTAATTGAAACTATTATATTTTACCTTAGTAATAATTAGTTTAGGCTTAATATCCGCTATCTTCAGATGTCTAGTTAAATTTTGCGCTTGTTTTCGGTTTATTCTTTCGGTGCCTTGGTGAGGATGTGTTTATAATCGGTAGAGTTGTGTGAAATGGAGTGTGCATTCTGAAATTGAAACGTTCGGGTCGAATAACGGTCTATGTTACAATTTTTCAAAATCAGATTTTTAATGAATAATGCTCTGCACAGTCTTACACAGCTGTCACAAAAATTGTTTTTCAATATCTGTACCAGAGGCGCTTCTACACGAGCTACAACTATGAATTTCTTGATTGGAACAACGGTCTATGTCACTAGTCACTTTTAGCGTATCCAGTTGTTTACATCGTATCGGGAGTTAAGGCCCATTCACAATGAAAATTAAACATAACCGTAACATAAACACAGAAGTTTGCGGCCAGGTTACCAAATGGGATCATTCACAATGATTCACATAAACACTGACATTAACATTACCGTAAGACGTTAACATGAAAGTTTGCAAACTCCAAACTTTCATGCTTATGCTTACGTGATTTGCAAACAGAACACAATCGTGGAACGCTGAAGTATACGACAGAATATGAGGAAATGGCGTCGTTGTTATGTTTCCATGGTTACCAAGTATGTTTGCTGTTATGTTTATGTCCCCATCGTGAATGATGGTATGACTTCAAGATTTTATCGTAACGTTTACATTCTTAAGTTAACGCTTACGTTATGTTTAATTTTCATTGTGAATGAGACTTTATTGCACGGGAGTTCCTTCTGTTTACGAATACTAGGCACTTGAACTCTATGTATGAGGTTTCGGTTGATCTAATACTTAAAATGAACGACTGCAAAACAGTGACGTTTTCTACGGTAGATATTGACTGGCTAAATAAATCTTAAAAAAAAAAAAAAAAAAAAGATCTGGCCAAATTAATATTAATAAGTGGAAAGATGTGTCACGAAAATCGCCGAGTCTTGAGAATACAACAAAGAAGATGAAGTGGCAAGTTAGTGCGAAAGATCCCCCAAGTAATGTAAGTTCCTGTTTGTTTTTTTGCAATATTTTATTAGTTGTATTTCAATTTAAACTTTACCTAGTGTTAGTTGGTCTATGTTGTGTTTTGCCACTATAGTTTATCTTAGAATTTTATCAAGGTATTTCGTTTTAGGAACAGATTTGTGGAAATTCTTGTAAGGAAATGTGCTCACAGCTTGCTACTGATGTCAGAAAGAAGCTGTTTAAAATGTGTTACTCTCTTACAGTCAGCACTTAAAAACTGTGGTTGTTATTGTCTTCATTATTAAAAAAAAATTATACTTAACAAATGAGTCATCTGTAGGGATGGATACTGAATTTTCGGGACAGGGGTTAAAATTCCATCCCCCAACAATTTCTCAACTGTGATATTTAATTTTCTTTATTCATTGATTATAGTTACAACTTCCATTAATTTAATGGTGTCCCTACATCTCAATAGTCTACTGCAATTATTTCCTAATAATAGTGTTATTATTTGATCAATATTGTATGTTTATTAATAATATAACATTGAGTGTAAATTTAATAAATTATATACTGTTAATTCATATTGATATATAGCATATAAAATATATGTCATAATCATTTTGTTCATAATTTAACCTTTTTATTGATTTTGTATATTTCTTAATTTTCTCATCGTATAAAACTGTTTATTGTCTGCATTCCCCAGTACCATTTCTGTGGAAGTAAAAATGTTACAAACTTCATGATGAGTAATACGCCTTTCAATAACATACAATCGTATACTTCGCTTAGTATACAAAACATATTGATGGAATAACGGTCTATGTTGCCCGTCCGGTAGTAAATTTATGAGCGGAATTACGATGTAACATTTTTGGTCCTCTTGCACAGTTAGCAGATTGTAACATAGACCGTTATTCGGCCCAACGCTTCAATTTAGTTGTGTGGAGGATGTGTTGTGGATGTGTTTTTGTACATATGCCTGTATATATCGTATTGTTCTAGTATGTGACTTTTCGGTTCAATATATAGGATTTCCGTGTCTGTTTCTATGTTGCTGTAGTCGTGGTTGGTGTTGGTGGTGTGCTCTGTATGGTGAAAGTATTGTCTGGTTTGGTTATGGCTGTGATATGTTCCTTGCATCGTTTTGGAAAGCTCTCCCAGTGTGCCTAATGTAGAAGATGGCACAACTATTGCATGTTAATTTTAAACTTCTGTTAGATTGTATTTGTTTATTTGTTTGTCTTCTTTATGTGTTGAAAGGGTTTTGTAATGTATTCTGTGATCTATACTTAATGTCGTATTTTAATTTCCTGAATGAAGATGCAATCTTGTATGTGTGTTTTTTTTTTTCGTGTGTTAGTATGACGTCCTATTTTTTGTGTTCTTAAACTTGTGGTGTTTCTTTGCTTCTTGTGAATGTGTTTTGTCTTTTTATGATATTATATGTTATGTTGTGGTTGTATCCATTCTCTTTTGTTTATATTTGATAGCGTGTATTTCTTCATTATAGCCTTATTGAGTCATTGGTATGTTGATTAATCTGTGTACCATGGATCGAAATGCGAAATGTTTGTGTCGTGTACTGTGATTGTGGTTTCCTATAAATTTTGAATGCACGAGTATGTTTGTTATTTCCTTTGTTAGTGTTACATCTACGAAATTTATGGCGTTCCTGTGCTTAACATTTAATTAGTTTTGGGGGTATTTTGTTATATGTCGGAGCAGTTTTCAATTAGTAATATTATTTTGATTTTATATGGTGTACGATTTTGGCTTGTGCCAAATCACGAAATCACGAATCGTAATCTCCAATTCTGCTTCCCTTCCAAAGCAAGCTATATTAGAAATGTTATCGTCTTTAAAAGCATTTTTGCCCTCAAGCGAATGTGAACATGAGATCTTTTAACTTAATATACCACCGATTAAGAGGAAACGTGAAATTAATTTTATTCTTTCTCGTGAGAGTAGTCTGGACCACTAAAGTGGTCAGTTTACTAACTAGAGGCAGCTGAACATAGCGCAGGTTGAGTTTGAAGCTTGTGAAGAGGATCTGGTGCCGGGTTTTATCAGAGAAGTCGCAGTTGCTCTTATATCTTGCATAAATGCAGCTGCTGTACTTCACGAAATATCTCTCCAGTTTCCGAGCCACAGGTCGTAATTTCAACCCCGGCACTTAGCTGTTCACTGGTGGAAGGAATAGTTCTACAGGCTAGTAAATAGACTCCGGGGCCTGGCTGTAACCATATCCAAGACGAAGCATTTGTAAGTCTCTTAATACACCGCTCTCTGTCTCTATCTCCAAGAGATGGTGAAGGTAATGGGCAAAGTTTTCCTCCAATATCTGAACATGAGGCGAAGAGTTTCTCAACTCCTCGAGGCAAAGGTCATCAGCAGCTGCGGTCAAGGTGCAAGTTCTTCCGGAAGACTCAGTCATAACTGGACTGTCGTCGTCTCTACAATCGGATCGGCAGTGTAACTCTGAGTTGCCTAATCGATGACTCAGAAGACATTATGGTGCACCGTTAGCCGATAGGCTAGAGCGAGACAGGCAACCGGACTCAAATTCGCTCTAAAACACATGTATTCTCCTATAAGTATATTAACTGTATAATATATCTCAAGTGAATTAATCGCCGAAATTTATCTCGAGCATTTTAGGTCTTATAAATTGTGTTTGTGTGTGTATGTGTGTGTGTGTGTGTGTGTGTATTCCCCTTATGTTATGTAACTGATTTTGATTATGTGTAATTTTATACTTTATTTTATATATTATGTAACCGATCTTGACTATTTGTAATTTTCTACTATATTTTATGTACTGTAATTTATAAGCTATCTTCTTTTGCGTTGTTTTGTAATCTAATTTTGTATTTCATGTATATTATTGAAACCTGGTTGAGTGGAAGAGAAGGCCTCATGGCCTTAACTCTGCCAGGCAAAATAAACCTACTACTACTGCTGCTGCTGCTGCTACTACTACCACCACCACTACTACCACTACCACTACTACTAAAACCGAAAACCTAGTGTAATGTGTCATAATCCCATTCAATACGCATTCATATCTTTATTTCCATCGCTTCACGATTAATCATTCGATTACTTTATCCAGTACTGTAACATGTATTTCGGTACTAAGTAAGGGGCCAGCCACTTGAGACGAAATCAGTTTGAGATACAGAAAATAAAGAAAAGGATATAGGCTATTCCATGTCTTATATTTCAGACAGTCTGACGAGGGAAAAAATATTTTCCTACGATTGAGCGTAAAGTTGCATTTTACCCACTGTTATCAGTGCCTAAAGTGAGCCTTTAAAACATTAGTGCGTAAAAAAAGTAAGTAACCACCTTAGACACTGCTATTCATTTTACGTACTGCCAAAGAAAGTGTAATAGTCAAGGTACAAACTTCATTCGATTGTTACAATCAGTACTTCCAGAGCCTTCTTCAGTTACAAGCCGGAGCACGGGTTGGTTTGGCAACGCTGAGTGGAGGCGGGCGGAGGCGAAATAAAGGCATGACGTTTGACGTTTTAGTGCTTTGATTTCGTTGTCACATGTACATTTCCGACATTAATTGATACAAAACTAAGTGCATATGATCAAGATTCAGTGTATTGATGTATGTAATTTATTACGGAATTCGAAATGGTACTTTATTTGAGTTTCAGTATACCGCGTAAGTACTTGCATACAGCCAGTTATAAATTAAACAAATTAAAAGCATACGTGTTTTTTATTGATGGTACAAGGGAAAATAAATAAATAGTTAAAAAAATGTTACTTGTACAAAAAAATATGTAAAATAACGACGTACTTTCGCAGTACCCCATTCCAATCAATTAACTATTATGTGGGTAATAAATAGACAATGTTTTGTCGCTTTATGTTGTTTCACCTCTAACTTGAAAGATCTAGGATATCATATACATTTTAATTTCATGTGATTATCTGTCGTGTTTTCTATAAATATTTCAGATGCCAAGGAAGCCAGTTTTACTTTCAACCTCGCCAGTCACCATAACAATACTGTTATCCTAAATTATTTGTTACAAATTTTCTAAAATATAATTTTAAATAGGCCAAAGCCAAGTATAAAGATCTATGAAAAAATGAAGAAACATACCTTCAACATAATACGTAACAAAACACATCATCTATTAAGTATGTGCCAATTAGCGTAAACTCAGTGAACTTTAAATCCTGTAAATACGAAGTGAAAAGAAACGTGTTTATAACTAATTTATTAACAAAAGAAATAATATTAATAAACAAACCTTAAAAACCAACAAAGTAAGTTATGTATCTACAAATTATAGACAGTTCTGACGTATAGCAGGCATTCCGAGTCTTCAACAAAACTGCAACATTTAGCTATGGGATCATAAAACAGCTGTTTACAATGAACTTGAAAAATCAACGGCGTAACTTTATTGATACAGCAGGCGAGACCCAAGAATTTAGCTAGAATTCTGATACACCACAAACCAATAGTAAGACTATAAAAATGTAATTTATTTCATACAATATTTAATATTTAGAAGAATTGTTCAGTCATTTTGTAATTAATAATAACCGTAAAAATTCCCAAACACTGCAGCCATATTTTCATTTATTGTCTTGTTTTTATCATCAACATGCACATAGTTTATAATACATCAACAGTTAACGTTTAGTACGACCGCGCACATAATTCCATCGACACACACTTATATTGTAACAATTTACATAGAAAATCGGCATTAGCACAAATACGACGTGTTCTGTACCGTAGGCCTCCGTTTGACAGTTACAGTGTTGCCGACGTATGGCTCCGGCTTGTAACTGAAGAAGGCTCTGGTAGTACTGATTGTAACAAGATTTTATCATTCAACTGTTCCTAACTGCTTTGTTGAATATATGGCCAGTTCAGACGGCCATGAAATAGTGAATATGAATAATACAGACTACCATTCCACGGATACTTATTTGTTATTAATTCTGAGTTTAGACGGCCATGACATTGTGATCTTAACCTCTCCAACTTGAAATATTTAGTTTATTTAATGTCATTTATGCTATCGTAGAAAAAACGTTGTATGGCACACGTTCGTAAAGTTATCTTTTTGGGCCTCGTTTGTTGTGAAACTCGACTTTGGCTAGTTCACAGCTTTACACTCGTGCCAGAAAGAGAACCTTTACGAACTTGTCTCAAGTCATAAGTTACTCTTTCAAAGTAGATTTTGACCTCATATCGAAATTCCTTGTAAGTCTCATATTCTTTAAGTTAAGGCAGTGATGTCAAAGCAAGCGCATTTTTCTTACCTTGACGTCGTGCGCGGACATCAAGGGCTAGGTATGCTAGGAGGAATAAGCAGCCTGTTGGATTAAGAAAACAGTGGTGCACAAACTTCAGACGGAACGTGAAATTTTATGTCCTTATTTTTATATGACTTATTTCTGTTTGCTATTTTCTATATTGTCTGTAAAACAAAAGTACTAACACCTATTTCTTAGCCTAATATTGCAGTTGTGTTTTAAACGTTAATAAAATGATATAGAATAAAGAAGGATTATTCACACAAATTCCATAATAACTACAACTATACTGTACTAAGTGAATTAAACACATCGTTCATAAAGAAAGTGTTATCCCAAAGAAAGACACTGAATATGACAGGATAAGTTGAAATTGATATTGATGGTATCTTTAGCCTTACAAGAGTAATCAAAACAATATTATAGTACAAAGCAAAGTTGTCTAGGTATATGTTTTAACTGTAACTAATATTACATAATAAAACTCTTATCGCATTATGCTTTTAGGTGATATTGGTGCGCAACTTTCTGTTGTCAGAATATTAAATTATCTCGAAATCTGCTGAAGCTATAGAACTGACGTTTTACCAACACATAGCCACATATCTTTTGTTTGTGATGTAGCAGTATTTGCTTTGTTAATTCATTTCCTTACAAACATTTCCCATGCGAATATTTTCAAACATTTTAATACACTATCTTCAGTACTACGTATTTACGATATATTAAACTTACGAAAACATTGTTTTAGTACCTGTAAGGCTACTAAACAAACATATCTGAAAATTTCACTTTTCTGTAAAAAAAGCTGAGAAAATATTCCTTTTGAAAAAAAAAAGCAAACTTGTGAAAAATTAACATTAAAATTAAAACTTACATTCTTATATGCACTTATACTTCTCAGACAAATCTAAAAATTAACATGGATACAGTTTTAATAAGTTCTCTTCCCTTTATCTATTGAATCAGTGCTGGCCACCCCTGAATATAGCTCGACCAAGCGGCATTATATACTACTTCTTTCGTCTGTCTCTTTCCTTTCCGCTGTAAAGCGCTCAGGCTCTCCTAGGCTCTAAAGCGCGCACTTGCTTCTATGGGCATCAGTTGACATCACTGAGTTAAGGTATAAGTTTTACATAAATATTTGAAATAACATTTTTTGACCAAATTTTTGTATTTTGTTTTTGGTGTCATTTGAAAACCTAATGTACTTAGATTCAGAAAGTATAGACCTATAGACCTAGTTTATTATTACTCTGTCGCGACAATAAGAATAAAGATCTTTAAAGGATCCATCCGTGCGTATTCTGGCTGGTAATGTAGACTTTTTTTTTACATTTTTAAAGCTTCAGAATAAGAAAAAATATACTTAGTAGTAAGTTATTTTATAAACTTCATTCTTGCACAGAATTAAAGTTTATTAAATACAAAAGATGACCAATGAAGTTTTAATAGAAAAAGGAGCATCTTCTGCAGACCTCTGAAAAAAAGATCTAAGGAAAAGATTAGTGATGTATTTTGTGTGGGGTGTAGCATTGTATTGGGCAGAAACGTGAACATTATGACGAAGCGAAGAGAAACGACTAGAAGCATTTGAAATGTGGATTTAGAGAAGAATGGAGCGTGTGAAATGGACAGACAAGATAGGAAATGAAGCTGTGTTGGAAAGAGTGGTTGAAGAAAAAATGATGCTGAAACTGATCAGGAAGAGGAAATAGAATTATTTGCGTCACTGGTTGAGAAGAAACTGCCTACTGAAGAATACAGTGGAAGGAATGGTGAACGGGAGAAGAGTTCGGGGCAGAAGAAAATATCAGATGATAGACGACATTAAGATATCATAAATCATAGGCAAAGACAAAGAGGAAGGCAGAAAATAAGAGGAATTGGAGAAAACTGGAATTGCAGTGAAAGATCCCTTGGGCAGAACACTATGAATGAATGAATGAATGAATGAATGAATGAATGAATGAATGGAAACTGAAAAGGTTCATAATTAACACAACCAAACAGATATCAGAGAAAATGGAAAACAAATTTAAGATTTGATTTTTTTTTCGCCGCTATCAAAAAAATAAAATTCCCCCGCTGTAACGGTTATCATGTTTGACCTGAAACGAGTTGGCCCGAGTTCAAATCCCGGTTGGGACAAGTTACCTGGTTGAGGTTTTTCCGTGCTTTTCCCTGAACTCATTAAGAGCAAATGCTGGGTAACTTAGGCGCTGAACTCTGAACTCATTTCGCTTGGTATTATCACCGTCATTTCACTCAGGCTAGGTAATCATTGAAGTTGATAAAGCGTAGTAAAATAAACTAATATAATATACTAGCAGGAAGCTGTTAAGAAATCATTAAATTATTTTACTACCAGCTCATTCGATATTCCGAGGAAAAATTTAATCACTTACTTTTTCCATTGAATTGTTATCAAGGATCCTAGAATTATTTTTATACTAGTGGCTAAGTTCATTAGACGTTCAAATAAACATTTTTCAGATTTATTTTCAATGAAGAATACCAGACATTCTGAAAGTTATTTGCTTCCATAATAATGAAAGATACTCTCTCACGAGTCAATACTGAAGAGAAGCACGCATATAAATATCTACACCACACCGCCATTAAATATATGAAAAAGACCCAACCCCACTTGATCAATAACTATAAAAATATTTGATTTTTAATAATATTATTATCTTACGTAAGTTTTATAGCTTTCAGTAACATATACTATATAGCCGCCACTCAGTAAAATATAGAAATCAAAATCTAATATAAGTTATTCTCTACATCTACTTACATAACCCCAAAAGTTTCACCTTCATATCATCAATATAGTGTTAATATGTATAATTAATGAAAAATAGTCTCGTCATGGCATTAACTACAATAATATTTCATTTCTAATGGTAATAATGTCATCAAACCACCTCACGTTTTGTAGTTTTTAATATCCAATACACAGCTGTACCCAGAAAATTACACTCCACAGAATCGAACCTGTAAATTATTTATAGTAAGTTAAGTTTTTAATAACCAATTTAATTTGAGCTCTAAATATGTTAGCATTCTTGCACATCATGGCCTTCGTGTAATATTGTTTACTGTAGTGTGTGTTTTGTTTTATTCTGAAATGCAACACGGCCTACTTGATGCTCGCTTCGCTTTTCCTGAATGCAATTAGCTAGTTCTCAAAACTGACGACAGATGGATTTTGGAAAATAGGAAAATTATGTAGGAAACTTGACCTTTCACTGAAAACTACTATTTTTCCGAAAAACTTTGAGTTCTAAGCTTCAAAATGAGGAGTCATTCATTAAAATCCGTTCAGCCGTTTTCTCGTAATTTCCATTATCAGTTCAAATTATATATATAGATATAAGATAAGATATTGGCAATTTTCTTTTTCACTTAATTTTTGCAGCACCCTTCCCCCAATTTTTTTCGAGGTTCTGTGGTATCGTATTTCTTAATTTAAATGACACTAGATTTACTAGGATAATTTCAAATTAGTTTTAAAAAGTCACTATTTTGAGCCGAGGCGTATAATCATACCTTAATATGGACCACAGAACTAGAAGTAGACCTACACAAGTCCCCGGAATTATATAAACCAACGTTTCACTTCATACCAGGCAGCCCAGAGATTCTCTCATACGTCACAACATGAAATTTAAAAATCTCGCCGCCAGGAGTCTCATTGTCTCACAGTTACAAGCGGTAATGAATTGTTTTCCGGCTTCCGTCGGCATGCAAGGAGACTAGGACTGTGCAGGACTCGCAGTTATGCACGGATGAACTATACCGGAGCCTCATTCTTCCACCGAGAATTCAATTATCGCTCCTTTGTTTGGACCGTGTGTCAATCTCCGCCGCCATTTCCGTACGCCAGACTGTGTTGCCATCTTCCTGATGAAGCTTCAACTGTGTGGGGCTGGATGAAAATGATGTGGAAAATACAAGCACAGACCCGACAGCCAGGATGTGACGTAGACGGACTTACCTTAACCAGTACTAGAACGCAGGTGATAAAATATTAGTATGTGTTCCGAAATCGAAGAGAAATTGAAATCGTACGTTTAACCTAATATGAAATGGCATGATTCCAATGTTTCACTATCGAAAAAACCGTATATAAATTCAAAACATATAATAATGATGATGATGATGATGATGATAATAATAATAATAATAATAATAATAATAATAATAATAATAATAATAATGAAACCCAGACTTTTTATTTACAACTTTTCTTGGTAAGTGAATTTATCCAGTTCTTTACTGTTCAAAATTGCTTGAACAGAGTTCATTGTTTACGTTTGTTAAAAATTAATGCATACCACAATGCCGTTATTTATAAAGCGTGTGTTCAGTAATATATTTTGTACATCTTGATTACACAACTTTTAACACTGTATCACTTCGGAATATGTATGATAAGAACTTTCTTGTGTTAAATATTAACGTAACTTGTTAACATGTTTCGACCTATTTTCGGTCATCTTCGGAACTGGTCGTTGTTGGTCTTGGCGCGTCTTGTTTCCTGTATGGGTGCGTTCGTCTTTTGTGCTGGGTATGATGTGTTTTTTATGTTGATTTGCGCGTATTTCGGTGTTAGTTGTTGGTGTAGGCATTCGTGGTTAAAGTGTGTGTGGCATGAAATTTTTATGGCTTTCATTCGTTCTGATCTATATTTGTGTATTAATATATTTTGGTTCACAACACACTGATAAACTATAGCCTATACCAGTACTGTAATCCCATTCGCATAGATTCATTACTATAAATATATGCCAGTAAATATTATTCTTAAATTGAAATGTGTGTTACTTTAGGGGCTGTGCAAAATATATCTGAAACAATATTTAAACAAATAAAACATTTGTATTTTTCTCATCGTCAAGTGTAAAATCGTAACTAGAGACAGTTTTACGAGTCCAACAACATTGGAATAAGTATAAGTGTGCACGCCACATGCATTACGTCACGTATACTTCAGTGGACACCCTGCTCACAAACACAAGTAACGCGCACTACAGGGTCACTCTAAAATAGGTTCCTTACTCCTAAACAAGTACAGCATGCTTCAGGTCAGCAATGCTTATGATATTATGCACTACTAATTAAACTAAATTGCCTAAAACAAGTACGAAAGTACAGAAGTGGGTAGAGGAATTCGGAAGACAGTGTATCTGTGTAAGTAGCGACACAATTGTGTGTAATTTATGTAAGACTTACGTAATCTGTTCTAAAAGATATTTACAGCAGCACTGTAACTAAAAAGAAAAATACAGTATATAAACCAATTGGAATTTATAGAGAGATGTGAGTCTGACGACATACCTTCAACTAGTAATTGAGTACCAGCCGTCGAATTTAGCAGAGATCTGTATGAAATTATGGTGCATGTCAACATTCCTTTCAACAAAGTTGAGAACAACCGGTTTAAAAATATTGTTGGAAAGTACTCTTGCACACAAGGGCAGTAACTCTGTTATAGTAGGACCGGGATTTTAACTTAAATTGTAAGCAAAGATTATTGTAATATAGGCTTTTAAACATTTCATTCAGGGGAATACCTGTGTTGCAGGTGTACCGCTGTTCTCAATTAAAATTTTACAACAAAAATGATCGAAATATGGTCTTAAACATTGCATTAAGAGCGGTACCTATGAAACGGCAGTACATCAAAGATTATTGTAATATAGGCTTGAACGTGTTGTTAAGAGTAGTGCCTGTGATACAGTAATATTTTAAGTCAAATTTCACGTCAGAGATTATCGTAATATACGTTTAAAAATGTTGAGAGTAATGCCTCTGATACAGTAACATTTTAAGTCAAAATTTCACGTCAAAGATTATCGTAATATACGTTTAAACATGTTAAGAGTAATGCCTCTGATACAGTAGCATTTTAAGTCAAAATTTCACGTCAAAGATTATCGTAATATACGTTTAAACATGTTAAGAGTAATGCCTCTGATACAGTAACATTTTAAGTCAAAATTTCACGTCAAAGATTATCGTAATATACGTTTAAACATGTTGAGAGTAATGCCTCTGATACAGTAACATTTTAAGTCAAAATTTCACGTCAAAGATTATCGTAATATACGTTTAAACATGTTAAGAGTAATGCCTCTGATACAGTAACATTTTAAGTCAAAATTTCACGTCAAAGATTATCGTAATATACGTTTAAACATGTTAAGAGTAATGCCTCTGATACAGTAACATTTTAAGTCAAAATTTCACGTCAAAGATTATCGTAATATACGTTTAAACATGTTAAGAGTAATGTCTCTGATACAGTAGAGTAATGCCTCTGATACAGTAATATTTTAAGTCAAAATTTCACGTCAAAGATTATCGTAATATACGTTTAAACATGTTAAGAGTAATGCCTCTGATACAGTAACATTTTAAGTCAAAATTTCACGTCAAAGATTATCGTAATATACGTTTAAACATGTTAAGAGTAATGCCTCTGATACAGTAACATTTCAAGTCAAAATTTCACGTCATAGATTATCGTAATATACGTTTAAACATGTTAAGAGTAGTGCCTCTAATACAGTAACATATTAAGTCAAAATTTCACGTCATAGATTATCGTAATATAGGTTTAAACACGTTAAGAACAATGCCTCTGATACAGTAACATGTTAAGTTAAAACTTTACAAGAAGGATTGCTGTAATATAGGCTTAAAGATTTTGTTAACAGTAGTCTCTGTGAAAGAGTAATATTTTGACTTGAAAGTTTACAGCAAAGACTATGTGTATTCCTTTCTAGTACACAACACAGCCCTACTCTTGAAATCATTATAGTGTGTGTGTGTGTGTGTGTGTGTGTGTGTGTGTGTGTGTGTGTGTGTGTGTGTGTGTGTGTGTGTGTGTGTGTGTGTGTGTGTGTGTGTGTGTGTGTGTGTGTGTGTGTGTGTGTGTGTGTGTGTGTGTGTGTGTGTGTGTGTGTGTGTGTGTGTGTGTGTGTGTGTGTGTGTGTGTGTGTGTGTGTGTGTGTGTGTGTGTGTGTGTGTGTGTGTGTGTGTGTGTGTGTGTGTGTGTGTGTGTGTGTGTGTGTGTGTGTGTGTGTGTGTGTGTGTGTGTGTGTGTGTGTGTGTGTGTGTGTGTGTGTGTGTGTGTGTGTGTGTGTGTGTGTGTGTGTGTGTGTGTGTGTGTGTGTGTGTGTGTGTGTGTGTGTGTGTGTGTGTGTGTGTGTGTGTGTGTGTGTGTGTGTGTGTGTGTGTGTGTGTGTGTGTGTGTGTGTGTGTGTGTGTGTGTGTGTGTGTGTGTGTGTGTGTGTGTGTGTGTGTGTGTGTGTGTGTGTGTGTGTGTGTGTGTGTGTGTGTGTGTGTGTGTGTGTGTGTGTGTGTGTGTGTGTGTGTGTGTGTGTGTGTGTGTGTGTGTGTGTGTGTGTGTGTGTGTGTGTGTGTGTGTGTGTGTGTGTGTGTGTGTGTGTGTGTGTGTGTGTGTGTGTGTGTGTGTGTGTGTGTGTGTGTGTGTGTGTGTGTGTGTGTGTGTGTGTGTGTGTGTGTGTGTGTGTGTGTGTGTGTGTGTGTGTGTGTGTGTGTGTGTGTGTGTGTGTGTGTGTGTGTGTGTGTGTGTGTGTGTGTGTGTGTGTGTGTGTGTGTGTGTGTGTGTGTGTGTGTGTGTGTGTGTGTGTGTGTGTGTGTGTGTGTGTGTGTGTGTGTGTGTGTGTGTGTGTGTGTGTGTGTGTGTGTGTGTGTGTGTGTGTGTGTGTGTGTGTGTGTGTGTGTGTGTGTGTGTGTGTGTGTGTGTGTGTGTGTGTGTGTGTGTGTGTGTGTGTGTGTGTGTGTGTGTGTGTGTGTGTGTGTGTGTGTGTGTGTGTGTGTGTGTGTGTGTGTGTGTGTGTGTGTGTGTGTGTGTGTGTGTGTGTGTGTGTGTGTGTGTGTGTGTGTGTGTGTGTGTGTGTGTGTGTGTGTGTGTGTGTGTGTGTGTGTGTGTGTGTGTGTGTGTGTGTGTGTGTGTGTGTGTGTGTGTGTGTGTGTGTGTGTGTGTGTGTGTGTGTGTGTGTGTGTGTGTGTGTGTGTGTGTGTGTGTGTGTGTGTGTGTGTGTGTGTGTGTGTGTGTGTGTGTGTGTGTGTGTGTGTGTGTGTGTGTGTGTGTGTGTGTGTGTGTGTGTGTGTGTGTGTGTGTGTGTGTGTGTGTGTGTGTGTGTGTGTGTGTGTGTGTGTGTGTGTGTGTGTGTGTGTGTGTGTGTGTGTGTGTGTGTGTGTGTGTGTGTGTGTGTGTGTGTGTGTGTGTGTGTGTGTGTGTGTGTGTGTGTGTGTGTGTGTGTGTGTGTGTGTGTGTGTGTGTGTGTGTGTGTGTGTGTGTGTGTGTGTGTGTGTGTGTGTGTGTGTGTGTGTGTGTGTGTGTGTGTGTGTGTGTGTGTGTGTGTGTGTGTGTGTGTGTGTGTGTGTGTGTGTGTGTGTGTGTGTGTGTGTGTGTGTGTGTGTGTGTGTGTGTGTGTGTGTGTGTGTGTGTGTGTGTGTGTGTGTGTGTGTGTGTGTGTGTGTGTGTGTGTGTGTGTGTGTGTGTGTGTGTGTGTGTGTGTGTGTGTGTGTGTGTGTGTGTGTGTGTGTGTGTGTGTGTGTGTGTGTGTGTGTGTGTGTGTGTGTGTGTGTGTGTGTGTGTGTGTGTGTGTGTGTGTGTGTGTGTGTGTGTGTGTGTGTGTGTGTGTGTGTGTGTGTGTGTGTGTGTGTGTGTGTGTGTGTGTGTGTGTGTGTGTGTGTGTGTGTGTGTGTGTGTGTGTGTGTGTGTGTGTGTGTGTGTGTGTGTGTGTGTGTGTGTGTGTGTGTGTGTGTGTGTGTGTGTGTGTGTGTGTGTGTGTGTGTGTGTGTGTGTGTGTGTGTGTGTGTGTGTGTGTGTGTGTGTGTGTGTGTGTGTGTGTGTGTGTGTGTGTGTGTGTGTGTGTGTGTGTGTGTGTGTGTGTGTGTGTGTGTGTGTGTGTGTGTGTGTGTGTATACTGTGGTTGTTGATCTTTAAGCAGGAGTAATCTCTTTTGAATCGTACAGCACCACGCGACACTACTCTTCAAGATATTTGGCTCACTGCACAAACTCCGTACTCATTTAACTTCAAAGAGTAGTGCCTAAGATTTCGGTCTCTGTTCATTACCCAGGGAATTAAAATTAATTATAATCTATAATTTTCGTATTAACTATGTTATTGTTTTTTATTGTAATTGTAGAACATTTAAATTTTCTCATGAAGTGGAAAGCTGATATACATACAATCAACCGCTCTGATTCTGTAAGTATTGAATAAAGCACTCTACTGGTTGAGTGTTGTGATTGGGCAGTATAGGTTACCCTAGACATAGGGATAAAAGTGGCGGAAGTGGGCGCTGGGATGCTTCCATTCAACTTCTTTGAATATCACGGTCCAGTAGACGAAACGTCGATATGCCTTTTCTCAAGAGGAGGGCGCAACAATGGGCTCCATCTGATTGGTAAGAGGAGCAGATGTGATCCCCCGCGGTCAAGTGTAAAGACAGACAGGGTGACTAAGAAATAGGTATAGTGGAATAGTTAAAAAGACGTGAAGACGTTGATTCTGAAAGCGGTTAATAAATCTAGGGTGACTACATAAATTTTAAAATACTGAAACACCATCTAATGCAGAACTCGTAAGTAGGGGAAATATGACGTCAGCCTCACTCCACTTCTATTGGGGATGACTGACTTCTGCATAGAGTTGTTTACATTCTTTGCGCGTTCAAGGTCCATCAGTGGCGGCACTGTAATTTTCAAAAGGGATTGTAGTATGTCATTGTATTTATAATGATTTATCTCGTTTCAGTGTTTACAATTATTGTATTGCATAATTATTATGCTATCGGTAGTTTCTTTGAGATTTCTTTGCACCTGACCTGCTTTAGATTTTCGAAAACTTTCCCCATATCATCATCTACGGAAACATAAATTTATAGCATTTAAATAATGAACCTTGAAACTCACTATTCATTTCAATACAAAATGAACACGAGTGATGTCCTTAATTTAACAGTATATAAATAAATAATCAATATACAGTTCGTAATAATGAACTTGCCTAAAGTTCGTTTATTCCATAATTAACATGGGCTTTGTTGAATTGTCGTTTAATACTGAAATGACGAGTAGAAATAAATTGGATGGGACACAGTAAATAAGCAATTCTTTCTCTTCTTCAACAATAAAATAATATATTCCCATTTCCTTTGGAAGTAGTATTTCTTCACGGGTTTAGAGTTTGCCATGTTCCAGTTCTCTTCAAACTGCAGTACGCGAATTGTGTATTAATGAATTTATTTATTTAGTTATTTATTTATTCATTTCTTCATTTATTTATTTCTTTATTAGTTTATTTGTTTATTCGTTTATTTATTTGTTTATTCGTTTATTTATTTTTTTGTTTATTCGTTTTATTTATTTATTCATTTCTTCATTTATTTGTTTATTCGTTTATCTAATTGAGTACCGGGTCTTTCCCAGGGGTAAAAGGCGGTCAGAGCGTGGTGCCGACCGCACCACCTCATTCTAGTGCCTAGGTCATGGAAAGCATGGGGCTCTACCTCCATGTCCCACAAGTGCCTACATGGCATGTTACGGGGATAACTTTTTTTTTCGTTTACCTATTTATGTGTTTATTCGTTTATTTATTTATTCGTTAATTTATTTATTTGTTTATTCGTTTATTTATTTATTTGTTTATTCGTTTATTTATTTATTCGTTAATTTATTTATTTGTTTATTCGCTTATTTATTTATTCGTTAATTTATTTATTTGTTTATTCGTTTATTTATATATTCGTTAATTTATTTATTTATTCATTTCTTCATTTATTTATTTGTTTATTCGTTTATTTATTTATTCGTTTCTTCATTTATTTATATGTTTATTCGTTTATTTATTTATTCATTTCTTCATTTATTTATTTGTTTATTCGTTTATTTATTTATTCGTTTCTTCATTTATTTATATGTTTATTCGTTTATTTATTTATTCATTTCTTCATTTATTTATTTGTTTATTCGTTTATTTATTTATTCGTTTCTTCATTTATTTATTTGTTTATTCGTTTATTTATTTATTAATTTCTTCATTTATTTATTTGTTTATTCGTTTATTGATTTGTTTATTCGCTTATTTATTTATTTATTCATTTCTTTATTTATTTGTTTGCTTATTCGTTTCTTCATTTATTTATATGTTTATTCGTTTATTTATTTATTCATTTCTTCATTTATTTATTTGTTTATTCGTTTATTTATTTGTTTATTCGTTTATTTATTTATTCATGTTTTCATTTATTTATTTGTTTATTCGCTTATTTATTTCTTTATTCGTTTATTTATTTATTCATTTCTTCATTTATTTATTTGTTTATTCGTTTATTTATTTGTTTATTCGCTTATTTATTTATTCATGTTTTCATTTATTTATTTGTTTATTCGCTTATTTATTTCTTTATTCGTTTATTTATTTATACATTTCTTCATTTATTTATTTGTTTATTCGTTTATTTATTTCTTTATTCGTTTATTTATTTATTCATGTTTTCATTTATTTATTTGTTTATTCGCTTATTTGTTTCTTTATTCGTTTATTTATTTATTCATTTCTTCATTTATTTATTTGTTTATTCGTTTATTTATTTGTTTATTCGCTTATTTATTTCTTTATTCGTTTATTTATTTATTCATTTCTTCATTTATTTATTTGTTTATTCGTTTATTTATTTCTTTATTCGTTTATTTATTTGTTTATTCGTTTATTTATTTATTTATTCGTTTCTTCATTTATTTATTTGTTTATTCGTTTATTTATTTGTTTATTCGTTTATTTATTTGTTTATTCGCTTATTTATTTCTTTATTCGTTTATTTATTTATTCATTTCTTCATTTATTTGTTTGCTTATTCGTTTATTTATTTATTTCTTTATTCGTTTATTTATTTATTTATTCGTTTCTTCATTTATTTATTTGTTTATTCGTTTATTTATTTCTTTATTCGTTTATTTATTTATTTATTCGTTTCTTCATTTATTTATTTGTTTATTCGTTTATTTATTTGTTTATTCGTTTATTTATTTGTTTATTCGCTTATTTATTTCTTTATTCGTTTATTTATTTATTCATTTCTTCATTTATTTGTTTGCTTATTCGTTTATTTATTTATTTCTTTATTCGTTTATTTATTTATTTATTCGTTTCTTCATTTATTTATTTGTTTATTCGTTTATTTATTTAATTATTCGTTTATTTTTTTATTTATTTATTTGTTTATTCGTATATGTATTTATTTATTTCTTAATTTATTTATTCGGTTCTTCATTTATTTATTTGTTTATTCGTTTATTTATTTACTTATTCGTATTTTTTTATTTATTTATTCGTTTCTTCTTTTATTTATTTCCTTATTCGTTTATTTGCTTATTTATTTATTTGTTTCTTCATTTATTTATTTGTTTATTCGTTTATTTATTTATTTGTTTATTCTTATATTTATTTATTTATTTCTTAATTTATTTATTCGTTTCTTCTTTTATTTATTTCCTTATTCGTTTATTTGCTTATTTATTTATTTGTTTCTTCATTTATTTATTTGTTTATTCGTTTATTTATTTATTTGTTTATTCTTATATTTATTTATTTATTTCTTAATTTATTTATTCGTTTCTTCATTTATTCGTTTCTTCGTTTATTTATTTATTCATTTCTTCATTTATTGATTTGTTTATTCGTTTATTTATTCGTTTATTTATTTGTTTATTAATCTATTTATTTATTTGGTTGTAATGCGTTACAATGTTGAATGACAGCATTAACCTCTTGTCATATAGCTGTCACTCACTTATTAACATACAATTTATATATCGTCCTATTACTAGTAAAATCAGTTAAGTCCAGTAATGAAAGTTTTGTAAAAACAGAAATTAAAACTTTATTAATCCACGAAAAATCGTAATAAATTATTTAAATAAAGGAATTCGTTTGTTGCCTACAACATTTCGGACTTATTCCATTTTAGTAGAATACAGAGCACAGAAAGACATGTCGGGGACTGTACTTAACTTATTTTTACACAAAAATTGGACTTATCGCTTTTACTAGTAAAAGGAGGATATATACATAGGTAAAAATGTAGAAATAAAATGATGTCCCTGTATAAATGTCCATAGAATTAAATATCCATTTGGTTAAATGTCCACAAATGTAAAACTATTTGCGATTCCATAACGGTGAACAGCTGTAAAAACTGAAGTGGAACTACGTTAAATGTCCCGTCTGACAAAAGGAAGTCCCCGGCACACAACAATTCAATGCCCAAATTAGAGGAGAATAATAATAATTCTGTTTTGGTCTTCTCTGCCGAAAACGTACATTGAAACCTGTTATCTCTATTAGTTTCATCCTATGGGGCAGTTACTTGAAGTTTTTGCAAATTTTGGATGCTGGGAGGTCGCGTATCCTACAGTTATTCTAGAGGTGCCTCGTGTGGCCGCTCAGCCGCTTTTTCTCGGAGAGCTGCTAATAAGCGCTGCACTGGTACTGCCTCATGAATATGTCGCCCTGCTCCGGCTCTATGTACTGCACATGTATGCCATCCATATCAGCATTGGTCACAACTCGCATCGCAGGTGTTTCCACACATCTCCAATATAATTTATCGCTATACTGGAGAATTAGCACGGTCGCTTTGAACCGTGCCGTTACGTTTACCACCAAATTTAAGTAAATACACAATGTCACCAACATATGAACATGACGTTGGTGTGTGGCGTAGTTGGCGGGAGGAATTTTTTCTTTCTCTGTCTACCTCCTTCGTTCTGAACATTATTGAGAGATAGCACCACTGTTAGCGACAATGTGTATTTGCGTAAATATTGCGAGTAAATTATGACGAGTGCCTTAGATGAGAGGCTCGGGACAGAAACAGTTTTGCTGTAGCGCATGCGCGGACCTCTCATGCAGTGGGAGCGTGATCCTTACTTGAATTTATTTTTGCGTGTACTTGCAGATTAAATGATTGAGATCCCTTCTTGCTCCGGTTACAGGCCTTGCATTTACGAAGGTTATGTTAGGTTAGGTTAGGTTAGGTTAGCTTAGCTTAGATTAGCTTAGCTTAGCTTAGGTTAGGTTAGCTTTGGTTAGGTTAGATTAGCTTTGGTTAGGTTAGGTTAGGTTAGCTTTGGTTAGGTTAGGTTAGCTTTGGTTAGGTTAGCTTGATTTCATTTGTCCATGTAGTAGTTAAAATTATATAATATGACAGTTTTTGATTCGTAATATTGTTAATAAATAATAGGCCTATAATGTAAGCGGTGAATAATTTCATGGTCCCTAAATTTATTTTCGTAAAAGGCTAGGTATTTTTCTATAGGCCAGAAATAAAACAGCAACGCTGTCATAATTACGTACTTTACGCTTTGGCGAACATTAACCGGAAATTTACTTTCCGTCATTTTAATGGTATTCCGTGAAACACATCTTTTTTCCTGTTAATTTCCTTGTGATAACCTAGTTTATTATCTTATTACATCTTCATGTTCTCTTAATGCATTCAAAAAACCGCCGTTGTACTACATAAAACCTTGAACTTGACTAATGGAGTGAATTATTTAAGAATATAGTCGCGAATTTGATTACCACCATTTCGATTATATTTTGTTTGATGCGGCTCGGTACGGCCCGGTGACTAGTGGCCAGCGAGTAGAGTCGACTATCGATGTTGGTCTGCCGTGCGTATTATCCAGTTGTTCCTAATTTATTACCGTTTTTGCTCCTTCAATGAAAGTGATACGAAAAGTCGTTGTGTACTAGAATGTTTTTCCTTTTTCGCGAACGTATAATTTCAGCCATTCTGTCACTCTTGAATTAAAATTTGGTACGTCGCTTAGCAATCTCAACAAAACATTTCGCATTGTAGTCTTCTCCTGGTTTCTGCCTCTATTGTGGACGTTTTCGTATATGTGCATTTTGCTAATGGACTTTTTTACTGGACATTTTGTTATGGACATTTCTTACTGAACTTTTTCCTTCTGACATTTTACTTTGCACATATTTGTTTGTGGTAATTTTTCCTGTGGTCATTTTGAAGTGGACGTGGAAGCCTTGAAAGCGTTTAAGGTCTCACAGCCCCTAACATCTGTCGGTAATGAATTCCAAGAACGGATAGTGTCTATAGTGAAAGACGAAGAATACGGGAAGTTCTGTGGAGAGGACTGACAATAGAGTGACATGCGTACACATTTTATACGTGACTTGAGACAGTATGAGCGTATTCCGAATCTCAGCGCTGAGCAATCTGATGGCGTCAATGATGCTCCACCGGTGTCGCACCGGTGCCATCAGCTTGCAGAGGTGGTGGCAGTCTCCTTCAGTGAATCTGATTGGTTTTTGTACAGGGCGGGAATTAGCAGACGAATGACATCGTGCACTGTTGTGCCATGGCGGTGTGTTCTGCTGTATTGTTTGTAATAAGCACAACGTAAAAACAATATGTTAATGGCTTATGAGCGAACATGTCAACGGACCAGTTATTACTACCGGTTCAAGAAATAAATTGTTTAATCTCTCTTTTCTTTGAACGAGATGACAGTACGAAAATTTCGCAAAATCTTGCTAGTGTAGCACAGACAACAACTTACACAGTCGCCATGACAGCCATCGATCCTTCCAGCAGTTTTGTTCCTATTTCGCTGCAGCGTGACGTCATCGTTGTCCACCGGTCCGGTGAGATTCGGAATACGCTGAATGGCATGGTATACTGGGTGTTCAGTTCAAAGTGTGTCATGGCTCGCTGTATGCCGTCATGTGGCTAGCCGATGAGCCTAGAAAATTCAATTTTCCTACACTTCCGCAGAGGCGTATTACCTATGTGCCAGAGAAGTTGCCTAGCAAGTACGGCGTTCATTCTGAAGATTACTTACCGATACGTACGGTAACGCCGGTAGTGGCAGGAATGTAAACTGTTTGGAAACACGTACTGAGGTGAGTTTTTTTTGTTACTGTCGGGATATGGGGAGAGGGTTAAGACGATTACTTACGTATTTTTTGACACGACGGTCAACATGGACACGGAGTATTTGATTTGTATTGTGGAATGTTGCCGTGCGCAACCGATGATAACAAATACCCTGCGTACGACTTGTCCACTCAAAACACAGTTCGAAAGAGGTTATGGTAGCACACAGACCGTACAGACCGCCATATGTTGCTACGACGTTCAAGTTATAGTCTACCGTACACGTTCTCAAGTTCAGATTGAACGCCTTGATTAATAGGCAACTTCTCTGACATAAAAGCTGAAACTCGCTTCAAATCGCTGACTCAAAACAGTGACGTCATGACACACTTTGAAATGAACACCCAGTACTACGGTGTAGTGTGGTGTAATATGATACAATATGCAATACTTTAGGTACGATATAGAATACGGTATATATGATATACGGTAAATTCAAACATCTTATTGAAAAGTTGGAAAAATATTACTTTAGAAACTAAATTGTGAGTACATCGTTGTAACCTGCTTTCCCAACAAGTAGACACGGGAATTCACAAAACTTCATCAGCATATCCCGCTTCTGTGTCAAGATTATGTATGCAATGTGTATGTTTTCTGTGATTATTGCAGTGCCCCCATGCCTGTGGCTTATTACAAACAGAGATATCTGCAACACGGCCTGCTACAGAAAGGGGATAATGACCCACTTTGTAGGGGCGCGTGATAGGGGCCCAGCCGCTTTATATGCGCGAACGTACAGACAATGGATTTATTAGGGGGAGCCGGAGATAGAGCAGCAGGCCTGGGGCTTGTAGCAAAGTGAAAACAATCGCCGCACAGGAGTGGCCAAACTTCATTCTATTTTATGACTTTACAGATGCGGAAGTAGAATAAAAACATCGCACTAGTAATGTTCGACGCTCACCACGGAGCTTCGAAGTTATAGCACAGTCTAGTATATATAGTCACGATGCTCAATACTTAATAAATATGCATCCATAGATAGTTGCTAACCACCAGGATCGCTTCTATCCCCTAATCACAGACCCTTTCCCTAGCAGACGATAAAATGTATTATACTTTCGATATCGTGCTCTTTTGAAAAAATTAACACCTTCCTTCCATTATTGAAATATGAAATACGTAAGGTTTATGTATTATTTTCATAAAGTATATATTATGTTCTATAAACTCACCTTCCTGAATGTTTCGGAAGAAGGATAACTCTGACCTCTTTTTCTTACAAGTTATAGTACTACAAACGTCTCCTTGTCCCATATTATTATTCAAATTATTGTATTTTAGTCAAATTACAGTTATTACAACCGATAACGAACATTTCACAGTTCACATAACTTTTCACAACAGTGCGAAATACGGCACAGTTAATGTCTTTTCGATCTAGATCAGGCCGTAATGTATGTTTAGGTTTTCTATTTCAGTGTATGGAGCTCAGTGAAATATTATATTATAACTTTATTGCGTATCATTGCTAAGCTTTATTTAGTGTAATGTGTCCATAAGTTCCGTTTACTTCTTGTTGCATAATATGTTGCAGAAATAATTACAAAACTGTGTTATTTTAATGTGAAGAGAATTTAAATGTTATCATAATCTGTTCGAATCAACATTTTAAGTTCAGAATTGAAGCTATTTTGAGGTTTAATAAAAAAGAATTTATTTTGTGAATTTAATTTAGCACATCTACCTTCCTTAATTGTAGACAGAAAATTTACCATATCACTCCTATGAAATTAATGTACATACGATTGTGTTACTTCGTCTCTTAGGTAGTAGATAAATACAATAATTCAGTACTCAATTGTAGTATTAAAATACAGACAAATTGAATGTGCGGGGTATCATACATGACATTATGCTTAATTATAATGTATAATTGCAAATTTACGAATATAAGTTAAATATAATAAACATAACCTATAATTTCCACATGACATAACATACATAGGCTATGAATGGCAGGACATTGGAGACCACTAAAATTAGACAGAAAGGGGCAACTAGTACAGTAAACATAACCTATAATTTCAACATATCTAAATAACCGTGCGGTGCAACTGAAAATTATTGAATCGTGCATAAATGAATGTACAAGAATTTCGGAATATTTAATCGAAATAAAGGCAGGTATTAGACATACGAACAACGTAATTTTCACACCAAAAATAATATTACACCTTAACTCGCAAGTGAATTATGTCTGAAGTGTCTCCTTATCATTGTTTTACATTTTATTAATGGAATTACACTACATTTTAGAGAAATATTGTTACTCTTTATGCAGTCCAACTAATTTATATGGTTGAAACGCCGCCCTTCGTGATAGGGTTAATTGAATCACATGGTCTGCCTTACGGCCTGTATTAGATCACGATGGCAGTGGCACAGTCTCTTGTCCCTAGTACTCACAGCGCTCCAAGCGGCTAGTAACTATCGCGAGAAATGCAAAAAATCATCCCAAGCTTCGTGACTGTATATAGTAGACTGTGGTTATAGTAAGTACAAACTAAGACGTAGAAGTAATATAACTCTGCAGATTCTAACAGCTTATTCATCGGAAAGAATACAACAAAAAATGCTAACACCATATCAGTCCCAAATGAATACTCTTCTCAGAATAAAGAAATTTTTTCCCTCAAAGTTAACACTATTTTACTCGATAAGTATTAGGCCTATCCGCATGATTCTGATTTTTATTTTTCTCATTAGAGAGACTGATACTTACTTACTTATTGACTTTTAAGGAACCCGAAGGTTCATTACCGCCCTCACATAAGCCCGCCATCTGTCCCTATCCTGTGCAAGATCAATCCAGTCCCTATCATCATATACCACCTACCTAAAATCCATTTTAATATTATCCTCCCATCTACGTCTCGGCCTCCCCAAAGGTCTTTTTCCCTCCGGTCTCCCAACTAACACTCTATATGCATTTCTTGATTCGCCCATACGTGCTACATGCCCTGCCCATCTCAAACGTCTGGATTTAATGTTCCTAATTATGTCAGGTGAAGAATACAATGCGTGCAGTTCTGTGTTGTGTAACTTTCTCCATTCTGTAACTTCATCCCCTTAGCCCCAAATATTTTCCTAAGCACCTTATTCTCAAACACCCTTAACCTATGTTCCTCTCTCAGACTGAGAGTCCAAGTTGCACAACCATACAGAACAACCGGTAATATAACTGTTTTACAAATTCTAACTTTCAGATTTTTTGACAGCAGACTAGATGATAAAAGCTTCTCAACCGAATAATAACACGCATTTCCCATATTTATTCTGCGTTTAATTCCCTCCCGAGTGTCATTTATATTTGTTGCTGTTGCTCTCAGATATTTGAATTTTTCCACCCCTTCGAAGGATAAATCTCCAATTTTTATATTTCCATTTCGTACAATATTCTGGTCACGAGACATAATCATATACTTTGTCTTTTCGGGATTTACTTCCAAAGCGATCGCTTTACTTGCTCCAAGTAAAATTTCCGTGTTTTCCCTAATCGTTTGTGGATTTTCTCCTAACATATTCACGTCATCCGCATAGACAAGAAGCTGATGTAACCCGTTCAATTCCAAACCCTGCCTGTTATCCTGAACTTTCCTAATGGCATATTCTAAAGCGAAGTTAAAAAGTAAAGGTGCTAGTGCATCTCCCTGCTTTAGCCCGCAGTGAATTGGAAAAGCATCAGATAGAATAGAGAGACTGATAAGAAATTATTTATTCCTTTCCAGATTTTCAATAAAATGGAAGGTTTTCTTGTAAATTAAATAGAAATCGTTATCTCTATTACGAAGTGTGACAACCTACTGACGTCACCAAGGGATAGAACGCTGCGTGTTTTTCCATAGGTGAGCCGATGATGCGCTGTTGTGGACCTTCTGCCTAATTGTGTAGCCTAATTAATCAAGCAGTTAAGTATACAACGCATAGCAACTCTTTTATTTGTTGTATTGCCCTCTTCAATCTGCAGAATTTTTAAATTGGTTATTTAACGACGCTGTATCAAATACTCGGTTATTTAGCGTCGATGGGATTGATGATAGCGAGATGGTATTTGGCGAGATGAGGCCGAGAATTCGCCATAGATTACCTGACATTTGCATTACGTTTTGGGAAAACCTCGGGGGGAAAAAAAGAAGTAATCAAGCCAAGCGGGAATCGAAACTGCACTCGAGCGCAACTCCGAATCGGCAGGCAAGCGGCTTAACCGACTGAGCTACGCCGGTGGCTTTCTGCAGAAATATATCACTTCCACTCTGTATAGTAATTCGAGGTAACGACGCATCGCATTCCAGAACCCTTCGGCATATTGGCCGTATACAGGGTGAAAGTGAAATAATCCTGCAGACTGAAAGGCGCAATAGGGTACATTTAAATGAATAGAAAACTTTTATTACGTTTTCTAATTAATACACGGTTAATTACAAAATTAAGTTGGAAATTTTAGCACTCTGGCAACTTCGCCGCTAACGTACTGCTCTTTCTTCTCGTAACACAGATGTAAGAGGTCAACAAACTCAGGTCTGTCTCCCTACCCCCACCTCCCTCTCTGGCTACAACGTTGCAATCTGGTCGCATCATTCAGTGGCTTCAAATTAGTGGTATGTAAATTAAATGTACACGTAAACCGTCCACGCTATTGAAATGCGTCAGATGGATAAATTATCCTTTGTGAGATAGTCTATCGATGTTGATAAAAATCACAATTCTATCTACTGTCAACAGTTACCGAATAAGAGAGTGTTAAACGTATGGAAAAAAAAATTCTGGGAAAACTATGGACTTTCTACCAATATTGTATTACACTTTTTTGCTACATACAACATGAGCTATTCGTTCTGAAAATCTGCAGGGTTAGTTCGCTTCCATCCTGAATGTGACCTCCTTGGTAGCTCAGTTCGCAGAGCGCAGGCTGTCGACGATCACGGATTCAAAATTCATTACGAAGAGTAGACTGCAAGGATTTTAACAGTGGGCTGTTACCTAGTTCAGATTTTCCTGTCCTTTTCCCCAACCGTGAGGCGAATACCAGGTAATACCATTGCAAATTCTTCGACTATCTCGTCAAATAACCTAATACAAAACTAAGAGGTCTCTTCTCTATAAATCTGATTCAATAATTTTCTTAATATCTATATCATTTATTTCGGATATTACATTTTGACCAGGAGCTACCATCCAAAGCGTTACGTATAGATAGAGGATTGGCTGGCAAGTTTGAGAACATCATGCAGTCAGAGTAATGATTTGGCAAATCAATTGGTGTAACGGTGGTCAGGGAATCTGATTGATTAATTAAACTGTGTCACTTGTTCCAGAATTTGATCTCCTATTTTAAGCTTATGACTTTTTTCCTCTCTACTGATCATCATATTTTTTTATTTTATTTACTTTACTCTTCATCTTTCCTTTCTTCAGTTCTCTATTCCAGATGCTGAGGAAATGTTTGAGACCGCTCTTGCTCTTTGCTAATAACACCTGAGCATCTGCAAAGGCTAGTTCTGATATTGTTACAGGTTTCCTATATGGACTTGTTTTGTATCCTTTCTGAATTATTTAATATCACCCATCAATTTTATAAACAGAAATGGGTTTAGAATACAACCCTGTCTTACAACAGTCCTTATTACGTATGGCTTTAAAGGAATCCGGAAGTTCATTGCCGCCCTCACATAAGCCCGCCATCAATCCCAATCCTTAGCAAGATTAATCCAGTCTCTACAATCATATACTATCTCTCTCAATTCCATTTAATATTATCCTCCTATATATGTCTCGGCCTCCCCAAAGGTATTTTTCCCTCCGACCTCCCAACTAGCACTCTGTATGCAATCTTACTATAAAATTCTTTAGATTTCATGTTACTGGTCAGAATATAATTTATTTGATAATTGTAAAAACTCTGGAGGCTAAATTAAATTGGCTTCTACTGTATATTTCTGTAGGTTATACATCCCACAATCGCAACGTACCCGATTAAAAGCTTTTTCGAGTATATATATATATATATATATATATATATATATATATATATATATACATAATTTGAACTGGTAATGGAAATTACGCGAAAACGGCTGAACTGATTTTAATGAATGACCCGTCATTTTGAAGCTTGGCATCCAAGGATTTTCAGAAAAATAGTAACTTTCATTGAAGCGTTAGTTTTCCTACATAATTGTCCTATTTTCCAAAATCCATCTTTCGTCAGTTTTGAGAACTAGGCCTAATGGCATTTCAGAATAAAACAAAACACACACTACAATAAACAATATTACACGAAGGCCATTACATGATTATTCTCTGACATCATAATACCAATATGTTGATCTTCATTTGTGTAATTTTTTTCAGAATGTCTTTATAGAACTTCAAGACAAAAGGGTAAAAACTACAAAACTTAAGTAGGTTTGGTGACATTATTACCATTCAAAATGAAATATTATTGTAGTTAATGCCATGATGTATTTGTCATTATTAGGCTATGCACATTAATGCTATATTAATGATATGAAATTGAAACCTTTTGGGGTTATATAAGTAGACGTAGAGAATAGGCCTATCTTAAATTAGATCTTCATTTCTATAATTTACTGAGTGACGGCTATATAGTATACAGTATATATATGTTACTGAAAGCTACAAAACGTACGTAAGATAACAACATTGTTTTTAAAAATAAGTAGGCCTATTTTTGTAGTTATTAATCAAGTGGTGTGGGTCTTTTTCAAAATTCAATGGCGGTGTGGTGTAGGTATTTATTTGTGTGATTATCTAATTTTCCTAGGCAGTAGTGCAATACTATGGAAGAGGCATTAGTAATTGATTCATGCTTCCAATTTAGCCGGCTTTGAACTACATTAATATATATTTCACAATCCTTCAGTTTAATCGATTAGATCTTTGATCACTGCCAAGCATATCGTTTTGTTGTATGGCAGGCCATTTCACTTCTCTCTGCCATGATGAGTTAGGTATTTCCACAACCAGCAACGAATTACGATGAACAAATTTATTTACGGCGCAGATAAAATTCTACAACTCTGATATAGCATTCGCCTCATTTTCCGCATCTCAGCAATAGATTCCTCACAACTACGTTTACTGCTGAAAACATATGAGATAATCTATACTAATAATAAATCTGTAGCCGAAATTTTTCTGGTAATTTTCGATTTTCCAAAAATTATTGGTCCTAACATATATAATTAACCACCCTGAAACCGAAAATCGCTTTTTTGTAATTTTTGTTTCTATGTCTGTCTGTCTGTCTGTCTGTATGTTTGTTACCTTTTCACGCAATAATGGCTGAACGGATTTCGATGAAAATTGGAATATAAATTAAGTTCGTTGTAACTTAGATTTTAGGCTATATGGCATTCAAAATACGTTATTTAAAAGGAGGGGTTATAAGGGGGCCTGAATTAAATAAATCGAAATATCTCGCTTATTATTGATTTTTGTGAAAAATGTTACATAACAAAAGGTTCTTTAAAAATAATTTTCGATAAGTTTTATTCCTTGAAAAATTTTGATAGGACTGATATTTAATGAGATAAATGAGTTTTAAAATTAAAATAACTGCCATCTAAGGCCGTATAATGAATTAAAAAACAAATGACTTCGTCTATAAGGGACCTTGGACAGAAACAATCGAAAGCTATGAACGATAGCCTACAGAGAATGTTTCTGTGTTTGTATGAAGTAATATCGGAAGCTAAATTAACCGATTTGTATAATTAATTATTATTTCACCATTGGAAAGTGTAGTTTCTCTAAATGTGCATAATGCTACAATGTTATTACAGTAACTTCTGATATAATATAATATAATATAATATAATATAATATAATATAATATAATATAATATAATATAATATGTAATATTATATAATATAATTTAAGTTATTGGAAGGGTTCACAACCATAGTGGGCGAAGCGTCATTTACTGAATACGTAGAAAACAAGGGTTATAATTAACATATTACCATAATTCAATGGAAACCTATAACAAGTAAAATAAAATATACGCAATAAATCTAAATGATGTCAATGTTCATTAAACTATGGTTGCATGTAATAAAAATTAAGAAACATGTTAGAGGAATTGTCATTGCACCAAATGAGTGTCTCTGGACCAAAATAATCGCATTTTAATTATTAAAATACAATTTAAATTAAGTAACATATTAAACGATTTATCCTTCTATCAAACACGAATGTTCCCTGGATCAAACGTCCTATTTTAATTATGTAATTACTTTATATTTATTTCTAATGGGTGCAGCGGAGCGCACGGGTACGGCTAGTACAATAATAATAACTTACGTCTCTGATCTTCCACCATTAACAGTAAAATTACGACCTTATGGCCATTATTCGAAAGCATGGCAAACCTGACATTTTCTTAACTCTCACCTGCAATTCGCAATGACCTGAAATAGCTACTGCTTTACTCCCACATGAAAAACCCGCAGATAGTCCTGATATTGTTACTTGTGTTTTTGCATTAGAACTCAAAGAACTGAAGATGAGTGTGTTAAAGAAGTACTGGTCAAAAACATTCAGAAGAAAGCTTTTTAAAGAGATATTTTGACAGGGTTACACTTCATTGACTTCTTACGTTGCTTTCAATATTATATCTACATTATTATGGAAGCAATTAACTTTAAAAATATCTGGTAATCTTTGTGCAAAATAAATCTGAAAAATTGTTATTTTAACTTCTAATGAACTTAGTTTGGAGTATTTGCTGCACAAGCCACTAGTTAAATATTATGCTAAAATGAAATACAGTATAATTGGACATGCACGTAAAACGAAATAACAATTCAATGCTGTATAAACATAGTAAACTCAACGAAAGAATTAGTGTTATTGTGCTCTTAGTGCGCACTAACGGGGCACCTGACACTCCCCAGTTGATCTGCCTATACTAAGAGTTCATCCAGGCGGCACCCAATCTCAATGACAATAAAAATCATTGTCCCAGCGAGATGCAAACACGTATATTTCGATTGAACGGGCGGTATTTTCAACTGGACTGGAAAATCACTGATCACATCACTCTCTGCTGAAGTTTATAGAATTATGCACACATGTGTGTGCACTGGTTTGGATGGATTGAATTTACCATCGCGTCGTAAACAATTATTCAAGTCTGCAGTGACATTTCAAGTAGATTTTAACCTTTTGACTGTTAGCACTGGGTTGCGTAAAAGAATTAACGATTGAAATAGTAATTGTGTCGTCAAATAAGCATAAAGTGTAAGGAGAGAAGAGTCTGGCTACTGGAAAAGATTAGAAATTATAATTAATTTAACTCGAAATATTGCCTAGGATATCTAAAAATAAAAAATTACACATTAGAATTAGAATTAGAAAAGCCCATTAGATCCTTAGCAGGCAAGGGCCTCCTACCATCGGTAGGGCAGCTCTACTTTTGCTCACGGGTGAGCTAGTCCCTGTGGGCCTTACTCAGAGTCGAGTCACTTCACTTCACTTCACTTCACTGTTTTGTGTTCTACTATTACTTATTCTAAATCTAAAATTATGTCTTTCCACTTTTCTCTATCTCTCGCAGTACGCGTCCACTGCGGTCCTATCACGTCAACGAAGTCCTGTGCCCATCTCCTTCTTGGTCTTCCCCTCCTTGGGTCCCAGTCTGTAGTGGCGTCTGCCCATCTGTCGGCGGGTAGTCTGGCTACATGTCCTCCCCATTTCCATTTCAGTCTTCTCGCCGTCTTGCAGGCCATTTCGATACCGCTTTTTAATCTGTTCATTTCTTACTTTGTCCTGTACTTTAATCTCTAATATCTTTCTCTCCAATTTGCGTTGGCATGCCTGTATCTTCTGTGCTTGTTTCTTAGTCAACGACCAGGTTTGGCTGCCCTATGTTAGGGTTCGTAGGGCTACCAGTCTTAATTGTATATTAATATCTTTGTCTAGGAGCAGGAATTTGAGTCCCCAGAATTTCCCCCATGCTAGGTTAATTTTTCTTCGAATTTCTTTGTCCCTCTTTTCAGTTAGGCTGACTTCTTGTCCAAATATACATATTGTTTACAGTACTGAATGTGTGTATTGGTGTCTCCATGTCGTTTGTCATTGCTTTGGTCTTTGTAGGGTTCATCTGTAGCCCCGCTTTCTATCTTTTTTTGCTCAGATCTGCTAACATTTCCTGTAGTTCTGTGGCGGATTTTAGCGAACAGCACTACGTCGTCTGCAAATCTTAAATTTGACAGCATTCTTCCATTGATATTTATCACTTTTCTCTTCTGGCTCCAGTTTAGTTCTCTGAATATCGCCTCGAATGTGCCTGTGAAGAGTTTGGGCGAGATATCTGACTCCTCTCCTTGTCCTAAATATTTCTCCTTCAATTTCAGTCTTCACTCTCGCTTTACTGTTCCTGTATATTTCACTTATTATCCTTAAGTATTTTGGGTGTATGGCTATCTTCTCTAATGTACTCAAAATGGTGTTATGTTCTGTTGAATCAAACGCCTTTTTATAGTCAATGAATGCGATGTATACTCTTTGAGTGAAGTCGTGTGTTTTTTCAGCTACTTGGTTTATTGTGTGTATGTGGTCTGTAGTGCTATGATTTGTGCGGAAGCCGGCTAGTTCCGGTGGTTGGTGATAATTATTGAGGAATTCAAGGAATTAATATTAATTGATAATTTTATGACATTTTTAATAGAGTATCAATCCGTTTCTACACAATTTAAGAAAAGTTTGTTACAGGTACATTTTTATTTGTTTACTAGCCGTACCCGTGCGCTCCGCTGCACCCGTTAGAAATAAATATAAAATAATTACATAATTAAAATAGGACATTTGATCCAGGGAACATTCGTGTTTGATAGAAGGATAAATCGTTTAATATGTTACTTAATTTAAATTGCATCCAAATAATTAAAATGCGATCATTTTGGTTCAGAGACACTCATTTGGTGCAATGACAATTCCTTTAACATGTTTCTTAATTGTTATTACAAGCAACCATAGTTTAATGAAGATTGACATCATTTACATTTAATGTGTATATTTTATTTTACTTGTTATAGGTTTCCATTGAATTATGGTAATACGTTAATTTTAACCCTTGTTTTCTACGTATTCAGTAAATGGCGCTTGGCTCACTATGGTTGTGAACCCTTCAAATAACTTAAATTACATTATATAATATTACATATTATATTATATTATATTATATTATATTATATTATATTATATTATATTATATTATATTATATTATATTATATTATATTATATTATATTATATTATATTATATTATATCAGAAGTTACTATAATAACATTATAGCATTATGTCCATCTAGAGAAACTACACTTTCCAATGGTGAAATAATAATTAATTACACAAATCGGTTAATTTAGCTTCCGATATTACCTCATACAAACACACAGAAACATTTTCTGTAGGCTATCTTTCATAGCTTTCGATTGTTTCTGTCCAAGGCCCCTTATAGACGAAGTTATTTGTTTTTTAATTCATTACACGGCCTTAGATGGCAGTTATTTTAATTTTAAAACTCATTTATCTCATTAAATATCAGTCCTATCAAAATTTTTCAAGGAATAAAACTTATCGAAAATTATTTGTAAAGAAACTTTTGTTACGCAACATTTTCCACAAAAATCAATAATAAGCGAGATATTTCGATTTATTTAATTCAGGCCCCCTTATAACCCCCCTTTTAAATAATGTATTTTGAATGTCATATAGCCTAAAATCTACGTTACAACGAACTTAATTTATATTCCAATTTTCATCGAAATCCGTTCAGCCATTATTGCGTGAAAAGGTAACAAACATACATACAGACAGACAGACATACAAACAAAAATTTCAAAAAAGCGATTTTCGGTTTCAGGGTGGTTAATTATATATGTTACGACCAATTATTTTTGGAAAATCGAAAATTACCAGAAACATTTCGGCTACAGATTTATTACTAGTATAGATGTCGTACAGGGATATGAAACAACTCTGTATTTAAATTGTACTTAGATTGATTGTTGCTAGTAACCAGTCCGTTGTTTTCCCCACGCCCCGCAAAACTCTCGATGAGTTTGAACATGATCTCCTGATCTACGGAGTCCCACTCTCCGTGCAGACGAGTCACCAATTCAACGCGATTTTTCGGTATGGGGGCTCGAAACACGCTGTCCTGTAACTTGCTCCTCAGAATCCAAGTCGGGTGAATTTCCAGGTCAATCAGCCCACACACCGCTGTACTTTTTCTTGAATTCACTTGGTGAGCAGTTTGAAGTGTGATGCTCTTCGATCCCACTCCTGTTCCCTGTAATATCTACGGATCGTCATATGTGAAATAGTTATGTTTTACGATTCATAATTTTAGGGAAGTTAAGTCTCTTAGCCACTGTTCGTGTGCCTATACTAATTTTGTCCTTAACCCACTCTCGAATTGTCCTTTGTGTTTGAGATGTTACTTTACTTGGTCGTTCTGCTCTCTCAGCGGCCGAAACGAATTCATTCTCTTTATTTTTCCGTATTTTCATGACGGTTGTTAGAGACAGTTTCAGCATTTGACCGATTTCACGCATTGATTTTCAAATCCTGAACAAACTTTGAATTTTTGATCGCGTAGGCCTATGTTCTCGTTTCTTTGGAGACATAGCACCCTAGAGCATTAAGCACACCATTTACTTCGATGATAATAAGCAATGCAATGTTACGGGCAATAAAAGCTAGGTTCAAGCACAATTGTTTCTGCGTGTCCATATAGAATCAGTGTTGCAAACTCGATTCTTAAAAACCCGCTATGAAACACTGCAGAAATCGCTAAATGTTTCCTTACCAGAATATTGTCCGATAGGAATTATAAAATTAGGAGATTTATCCTTTGAAGAGGTGGACAAATTCAAACATCTTGGAGCAAGAGTAACAAATATAAATGACAGTCAGGAGGAAATTAAACACAGAATAAATATGGGAAATGCCTGTTATTATTCGGTTGAGAAGCTTTTATCATCTAGTCTGCTGTCAAAAAATCTGAAAGTTAGGATTTATAAAACAGTTATATTACCGGTTGTTCTGTATGGTTGTGAAACTTGGACTCTCACTTCGAGAGAGAAACAGAGATTAAGGTTGTTTGAGAATAAGGTCCTTAAGAAAATATTTGGGGCTAAAAGGGATGAAGTTACAGGAGAACAGAGAAAGTTACACAACGCAGAACTGCACGCATTGTATTCTTCACCTGATATAATAAGGAACTTTAAATTCAGACGTTTGATATGGGCAGGGCATGTAGCACGTATGGGCGAATCCAAAAATGCCTAGTTGGGAGGCCGGAAGGATAAAGACCTTTGGGAGGCAGAGACGTAGATGGGAGGATAATATTAAAATGGATTTGAGGGAGGTGGGATATGATGATAGAGACTGGATTAATCTTGCTCAGGATAGGGACCAATGGCGGGCTTATGTGAGGGCGGCAATGAACCTCCGGGTTCCTTAAAAGCCAGTAAGTAAGTAAGTACGTAAGTAAGTAAACAAGCAAGGAAGCTCGCAGACTGCTAGTCACACTTCGCCGCTAGGAGAGTGTAACAAGATGGTATCTGCAGAGGAGAAGGCATTTTGTGTCCGAAATTCATTTGTAGACGCTTTCGGAGGATTTTCCGGCAGTCGTTTGTGGGAATTGAAGCTCTCGACTTGCCAAATTAGTTGATTTCGGTGGGCTTCTTTGGAAAACTTCGCGGACCGGTCCTGATCTCTTCCGCCACTGATTATCGGCCACCGGATTTCCATTTGCACAGAAAACCCGTAATCACAAACGACTCTACCACTTGAGAATGCTTTTCTCCGTTGGGGAGTTCTCTGAAATTTTGTTCTCGACTGTAGTTATACGGTTGTAACAGATCTTTTCTCGTGGAATTCAGGGCAGAGATGCCGCCAAGTTGGTTTGTACACTCCTAGAGGCGACGTGTGAAACTAGCGGTGTGAGATCTATTAAAAAATTGTGGACATGTAGCACACATTCACACACCAATAATGATATGTTCTATACATACCGAACAATAAAATCAAGAAACCAAGAAGTTCTTTTATAATAATACTGTGCACAACAGAGGTCTGCATCGGACGTTTTCGCTCGAGCATAATCCGATAGGTAGCGCACATGCATGATGGGTAATATTGTCGCGAGTGATAAATCCTCGAACGGTATAAGCTGAGCGTTAGACATTCGTTCTTGTTACAGTGATGAACTGTGTAGTAGCATCATAGATGTTTATCATTTCAAAACTTTGCAGTGTTTAACTAACCTCTCCATAGTACAACTACAAAACTTGCTTTAAAAAATAAATGTAAATGTTGTAGGTAATTTTTTTTTTTTCACAGGAGTAATTTTGTTTTTGCCACATCTGATAGATGTTATTGGATGTAAATGTAATTATTATAAACGGAGAACACAATCACGATAATGCAAGAACTGTATCAAGTTGTCTAGTAATAATAATAATAATATAATCTCTAATAATTAATGTATCAATCTTTGCGTCTATAACATTTGTGCAGCATGATTATTCGTTTTATTATATTTTCTGTGGCGTTATCTCTGTACTAATATTGTTATTAATCTACTGCTATATCAATAATATTTTGTAAAACGTTTCTACATTTTCGCAGTATATAGGCGGAACACTATGTATGGACCTATCATATTATATATGTGGTAAATCAAATATTGAATAATTATTAATTAGCAATAATAACTGTATATCGAAGTTTTTCATACTATATTATTTATAACTTCATGTTCCTGTTTTGGTACGTTCCATTGACTGTTCCATTAAACGTTTGTCATAAACGCAGAAAATAAAACCTTATTTTTACCGTGTGAGCAAAACATATGTGTATCTTATCTGTCGCCTTCCATACAAGATAAGAAATGTCGGTGAGATGACCTTGTACTGTGGTTCTATTTATTACGAGCGTATCACGACCGATCGTATCTCACTCGAGCGTGCGACATTCGACCGAGTTCAAGCGAGAGAATTAACTCCAATGCAGCACTCTGGTGCACACCTTTTAATTAGTACAATTATTATGCCCAAATTCAACATAATAAACGATATATTAATTACAGTAGAATGAGACAGACGTTAATAATTTCACAACTTGATGCAGTTACTTCAATGTTAAGTACATGACTAAGTTCAATTAACTCGCGAGATCACGTGACTGAGAATAAGCAGGGGCCTTCTGAATCGTGTTGCCTTCATAACTGTAAAGATATGCTTGTAATCCAAAATAAACAAACATGAGAACATCGATTTGCAGGAGATGGCATGCTGAGCCAGCCAGTAGGTGGAGTTTCGTACCGATCCAGTAGTTTGCTGCAACTTACAAGCGAAACTAGTTTAAAACACTGCGAGACACGAGGTCTGAGCTGCAAATCGCAGGGGAAGGCGAGACTAACACTGAATAAGCCTATCCCAGATTCGTACAACTTTCGCGACATGCATATAAGCTCTCGTCCCTTGCTAAATCCGTCTGAAAATTCTCTTGCCTGGGGAGAGTTTTAATTCTCAACTTTGTTCACAACGCTTTAAAGTTTCAAGAGTTTTCTTAAATTTTATAAAACGTCTATTATCCCCTACTTTTAAATTACAATGTAATCGGTAGTATAATTGAGAAATTAATATCTTTAATGAGGGTTTCCATATGTTTTACAAGGGCTTTGTTCACACATTTTTATGCAAACGCAAGCATGAGAGCCCTTACAAGTTTGTGTTTGACATATCAAGAATGATGCACGCTATATAGTAAGGGTCTAAAAATGCAAAATAGTTATTAACTTAAATAAATCGAATTATTACATTCTTTAATTTTACTACAAAGAATAAACTGCATGGAATATATGGTAAACATAGGTAATGTCGTGATAATTTCATGAAAATTAATTTAAAATGAAAATGTGTAAACATATCCTTATTCCGATTTTTTCATCTAAAAGATGATAATTTGTTGTACAAATCTGGAGACATAAAAGATTGGACACGTTCTTGAACAATTGCCAAAAACCACTTTTACAACTTAAGCTGAAAGGTTGGTTATTTCATGATAACCTTGGTAATTTCGTGATATTGCATTGATAATTTCGTGAGAGGTAGAAGAATTGTGGAAAAGTCCATTAAAGTCAAATGAAATTCTCATTTATTGTTACAAGACTTCAAACATAGTAATTCCGTCTAATATTCATAGCAAGAAAACAGAAATACATATCAACACATAATAAGAATGAAATCAAAGTAAAAATTGAAATTGAAAAGGCATCTTCATTGCCCTGAAAGGGTGAACACTTTTATTCTGGACTTTACTATAGCCTATATTACTAGGGTAACTCCAAAAGTAATGCATAACATTTGTTTAAAAATTATATTTTTATCCTACAGCTTTGCTATTTTCATAAAATGTAGATACATCCTTTAGGAACAAAACGCCACTTTTCCACATAATCCCCGTCCCTTTCAACTGCCTTACGTAACCTAGGAATGAGGGCCTGTAGACCAGCAAGGTAAAAGTCTGGACCAACACGTCTGGGCCACTCTTTAGCAGCGTGCACAAAGGAGTCATCTTCTAACCTCGTTCCGCGAAGGGATCCTTCAGTTTACCAAAGAGATGGTAATCGCACGGTGCCAGTTCAGGACTGTAAGGTGGATGTTTCAGTGTTGTCTATCCGAATTTTCTGATCTGGTCTGTGGTCTTGTGACTGACATATGGCTGTGCGTTGTCGTGCAATAGCAGAACATCCTGCTGCCACTCCATTGTCTGCCTCTGTCTCCGGTCCAAAATGGTAGAGCCATGTTTCATCTTCTGTCACAATTCTTGCAAGTAAGTCATCTAGCACTTATCATTGGCACTTAGTATGATAACAAATCAAACAGAAACTACACTGAACCCATTGTGTCCCCCTTTTCTTTTTTGTTATCACACCTTATCTTCAGATTTCTAAAATTCTTATTGTAATACAATTTTTAAAATATTATAAACTGTAATGCTTAATGCTCAACAAAATATTCCCTCAAACAGCTAAGATTTCTATCAGTAAAGCTAAGCCTATATGGCGACTAAAATTCCAAAAACATTTCCTAAAATTGCATTAAGATATAATAAATCATTGTACCAAACATCATATGCTTACCTTTAGTAATAACCCTGTAATGTAATTACAAACATCCACACAATTTGTACGCCTGAGAAGTCGACGATGACTTGCTCTCTGTAAACATAAAAGCTCACTGAAGCAGCTACAATAGTCACACAAAACGTAGCTGTATGTTTCTGGAACCCGGATAACATATGCAATCCCTTAGCTGAAATTTGAATCTCGTAACACCATTGGTTAGTTCACGAAAGAGCAAAGAAAAAGTATCACAAAAATAACCACTGCCACGAAATTACCAATGTTTACCCTAATAGGAAAGAATTATATAATAAAATTATCCACTATAAAAACAAAAGTATAAAATTAGAACTGTTGAAGTATTCATCAGAAAGATTAAAACTAAACTTATTAAATCTCTATAATATATGCTGGTATAGAAAGAAAATTCCAGAGGAATGGAAAAAATCATTAATAGTCCCGATTTTTAAGAAAGGCCTAAGACAGGATTGTAACAATTATAGAGATATCAGCCTCCTTAACAGTGCATATAAAATATACGCAAAGACTATAACCAGACGGCTTAATATGATATCCGAAGTACTTACTCAAGAAGACCAACACGGTTTTAGGAGAGGTTGCTCATGTGCTAACTGTGTATTTATAGTACGCCAGATTATTGAAAAACGACGAGAACACAATAATTTAGAAACATATATATTATTCGTAGACTACGTCAAAGCATTTGATAAAGTATTCAGAACTAAGTTATGGAATATAATGAGAAATAAAGGATATTCTGGACATCTCATTTAGAGTTTTTATGATGGCACTTTTATTAGTATTGACATCTTAGGCAATGTGGTAAGCACAAAATCAGTTATCATAAATCAAGGAGTAAGGCAGGGCTGCCCATTGTTACCTTCTATTTTTAATATATATATTGACGCAGCCGTTGGCGAATGGAAAGAAAAATTAAATGAGGATTTTGGATTGACAAATTTAAAATTAGATACGATACTATTTGCAGATGAGCAGGTTATTTTCGCTGGAACAGAAGATCAGCTACAAAGAGCTTCCTTACAACTACTGTATATAATACTATGGCTACTTATAATCTACTTATTTCAAATACTAAGACAAAAGTAATGGCCTTTACAGGTAAGCAACCAATCAGATCGAAAATAATAATCAATAATGCAGCAATAGAGCAAGTTTCTCATTTTAACTGTTTAGGTTGTGAAGTGTCATACAATAAAGATAATGATGTAATACAAAACTATATAAATTTAAATACATGTGTGGCACTATAAGTAGAACATTGAAGAATAAGGCAAGAGTTGATACACAGCTAAAATTTTACATGACTATGGCTGTCCCAATGTTGATGTATGGATCTGAGAACTGGGCTCTAAATAGAGCTGATGTTAGGAAAGTTGAAACAAGTGAAATGAAATTTCTAAGAAGAGTAGCAGGCCTTACCTTACGTGATCAAGTGAGCAACAATGACATAAGACAAACATTAGGAATGTATGGCTTAAAAGAGAAAATATATACAAATAGAATTAATTGGTATAATCATATACAAAGAATGGACCATAATTCTATAACAAAACAGGTTTTAAATTATAATCCAAAAGGTTATCGTGACGTAGGACCACAGTCTACTATATACAGTCGCGAAGCTTGAGGTGATTTTTTGCAAATCTCATGATAAAGCGCTGCAAGCAGTTAGCAACTAGAAACAATAGACTGTCCACGGTCGACTTTGGACTGTGTCGTATTTCCATCGAGTGCTAGCTCGTTGCGTATTTCACATTGATGCTTGTGAAATGTTCGTTATTGGTTGTAATGAAAATGTTAATGGCTAAAATACAATAATTGGAATAATAATATTTTACTAGAGACGTAGAAAAATTAAGTTTGTTTTAATGAAATTTATTGATCACGTTTTATTTTCAATTCTGGTGGGATTATTATTGCTTAGGCCTACTTTTTTTAAGGATATGTTTTTAATTATGGCTGTTAATTTTGTTGTTATTTTTATTTGTTACTTTACTAGAGACGTAGAAAAAGTCTGTTACAATAAAATTTATTGATGACGTTTTATTTCCAATTCTGGTGTGATTATTATTGCTTAATCTCATCCCACTTTGTTAACTATGTAAGCCTATACTACAAGTACCGGTACACGTAAGTTACTCAATTCATATTTCCATTATTATTGTTGTAAAGGGAAACGCAAATTAATATTTATTGGTTTCATAGTTCATTATCGTTATAATCTTGAATGAGTGAAGCTATTATAGTAAATTTCGGTTCGTTTTGCACAAACAAAAATTATATTAACCTATTTCTTGCAGGTATCTTCGAGTTTATGGTGGAATTTAATATACTTCATTAAAATAATAAATTAACTTTATGCATTTAATATTTCAATAATGGAAGGAAGGTGTTAATTTTTCCAAAAGAACACAATGAAAGTGTAACATATTTTGTCGTCTGCTAGGAGAGAGATCTGCGATGATGAGGCGATAGTAGCGATCCTAGTGGTGGGCAACTAACCATGTTTGCATTTTTACTACATATTGAGCTTCGCGACTGTATATAGTAGACTGTGGTAGGACTTCCGGTAAGCAGATGGAGAGATTCTCTGAGTCGGAACAGGCCATGAGACAGCCTACCATGAAGAAGAAGAAGAAGAAGAAGAAGAAGAAGAAGATGATGATGATGATGGTGATGATGATAATAATAATAAGAACAAGAGTAATGGTATTTTATGGCAAATACTCAATTAGAACCAAAATATCAACACAGGGAAAACCTATAGTGCAAGTATCACATTGCAAATATTTAGGCTGTCACATAAGTTATAAACGAGATAATTATTTTAATATTAAATTACAACAGTTTCAGAACATGTGGCACACTAAAAGGAAAAGCGAGACAAGACACATAGTTTAAATACAATAAGACAATGACAATCTAATACTGTTATTGGCATCAAAATACACACTACTACGCAGGAAGATCTTATTAAAACATAGGCTGCAGAAATGAGATTTCTCAGAGCTATCAAGAGATGTACAAAAATGGACGGAATCAGAAATATAGGCTAGCAATAAGAGCAGAACTACAAACAGAACCAATAACTGAAAGACTAAGCTCTTAGAGAGACAACTGGCTACAACACTTATATACAGTGCTGTCATGGCGACCATACGTGGCCATACATCATATGGGAACATACAATTTTTTTAATTGTATGGGGAAAAGAAAATTTTGTCTGTATGGAGGCATACGGCGTATGGGTGCCTAAGTTTTGTACGCGGAGATCTGTACAGATCTTACAATTATTTTTTATGTTCATAAACAAAAATTGTCCACCTCTGCAGCACTGGAATCGAGAATTATATAAAATAATGGTTGAAAAACAAGAAGTGCTGCAAATACACACTCCAAGATTCATCGAGACAAGTGTGCATCTACGGTGGTGCTACATGGGTTATTCTTTAAATCAAACTTGTTGTACAATTAAAATGTAAAGCAAAACAATTTCTTTACTTATTCTTTAATATTAAAAAATCATTAAATGATAGTCTGAGAGATGGAGAGAGGATAGTAAAATATATTTCAAGGGAGAAAACAACGGGTGGGACGTATGTTCAAGAGAGAAATTACCAGCACTACTTATATAGAACGTCACAGAAATGAATTTCAAACCAAATGTTAGACTACACACCTAAAGGACAACGCTCTGTAGGAAAATCCTTGAAAAGATGGAAGACAGCAACAGGCCCAGCCTATACCGGAAATTGAAGAAGAAGAAGAAGAAGAAGAAACTGAGAACGAAAAATAATTCTTCCGAAAAAATTAATCTTCAGTCTTATGAATTTTAAATGACAGTTACCGATATGTATTAATTTATCTTTCATTTATTATTTTAACAGTTCTTCATCATAGACTTGAGAACAAAAATATTTTAAGCCTACGCAACATTTTGTAGTTCAGTCCAATCTTCAAAATTAAAATAAATCACTCGTGGCTACTTCCGTCATTGACTTCTAGCAGAATGTGGTGCCCACAAGTGGCGAGGTAACACGTTAAAGTACCGAGTGTCCAACATGCCCGACTGTCCAACAGACCCTAGTTTATCCTATTGTCAATTTCTTGCGAGATGACACCTTTCAGTTGCAGTAGGATTGTTGGATGTGCTAGGAAAACTCGTTCTTTAAGGTATCCCCATAACCAAAAGTCGGCCGGACTGAAATCTGGAGGTCGCGTCACTTGAATTGTAATCAAATTAAGCATCAAAGAAATAAAGATTCAACGGAATTCACGATAATGAGAAGTCAGGTTGCTCGACTTTCAAGTCACAGGGAAGATCAGATTCTTAAACTGTTGCAATACTTATTATAATGGATGACATACAATCTATTACAGCACTTCGTTCTTCCCGATCTTCACATGACATCATTCTCAACAGGCGGTACTAGCAGGTTCCTCGATATGGCCCGGAAGGCAGCGAGTGCCTTCGTAACAGACGCGAATGCAAGTTTGTGTAATGGCTACAAACCGGCAATCTAGACGCCAGACCACGGCGCAATTCCATCCTTATCTCTGCCCCAGCCATGGAAACAAATGCCGGACGCTTCCCGCCACAACCCAGTTCACTCGCCACTACATTACTAATGTACACTTATCGGTAAAAATCTGCGTCATATTTCGAGAAGTAGATAGGTAGACCAGTCATTTAATACATTTTACTGCTATAAAGTTGTTTCTTTTCGTAATTTCAGCGTTAGAGTAAGGGCTTATCATTCTGCGGATTTAAGTTCGATCCCTGTTGCTGACTTAGGCCCGATTATATAAACCATTTAATCTTAGATCAGAGGTTAAATTGATCCTTGTTTCAGCTGAACTTGCAATTTTGTGTTGCATAAAGTCTAATCTGAGTTTAATTTGTCTCAAACTAAAGTCAACTTTGACTGAAGAAATTTCTCCGATTAAGTTATATGATCCAAGTTCAGTTATTTCTTTTCTGTTTGAAATATATGAGTGGCATACTGTGCAAAAGAATAACCATTATTATTAATAACTTATTAATACATATGGTATATATATATATATATATATATATATATATATATATATATTCAATTTCTTGCCTTAATACACAAACATTCTTATATTTTATAAGGCTTTATCATGTTCAGCAGTATCAAATAACATAACCTATTATTATATTATGTTTATAACCATTAATTATTAATGGATATGATAGGTACATTCATAAATTTTCAATTAACTGTATTACTAAACGAAAATTGTCGTTTTATAAAGCTTTATTATGTTTAGCAGAATCAAGCATCGTAACATAATAACAATTTTGAAAACGGTCAACCTTCTACTTATTGTTCGCCATCATTTACAATGCACAAAATAAACCAGTGTCTCCAACAGAGTGTACGGAAAGTCGCCAAATAGTAGTTGGAAAGTCGCTAGATTTCTCATTATCAACAAAGAAAGATTAAATTTTGTCACTATGGAGTGTTGAAAAGGTCGCTATATCTCTATTTAAGCAATATAAAAGTTAAAAGGAATTGTCGTTGAAAATGAGTTAAAGTCGCTAGATTGGCAACACTGAACAAACCTGTATATCATGGTCCGCGCATCACGTATTTCACCTGTTTATGCAATGTTGCCAAATCCTTTTCACGTGAACTTAGATTGCATTTGAACCAAGGTAATTTGATCGCAGAAAAGTTTTATACAATAGAAGAAGTGTCTGAACTCGGTTCACTTTTCGATCTTAGATCAAAGTTGATCTTTAGTCAGGGAGTTTTACACAATTGGGCCTTAGAGTTTTCCTGGAGTAACCTAGTTACCCCCAGTTTTAAAAACTTCATACCAGTAGCGTCCTCCATTTCGCATACTGCATCATTCTCCTGGTTTCGTATAATTACAGTGCTCGGCATATTATATAACTTACCAGCATTATAATCGGCCGTAACTCGCGTTTAGTGGGGAGATCCGACCGCGCTCTCGAACGGGAGGAAAACAAATCGGCGAGCTGCTGAACGGCGGTAACTTAGGCCTTAAAGTCCCGAAGAAATAATGCGCTCGTAAGAGATAAAAACGTTATGTTGATCTTACTTTCTATCGAAGCATGTGTTCTTGGTTGGGCAACTCGTGCTCCCAAAGTGCTAAAAGACCTTGAAAGAGAGAAAGACAGACGGAGCCAGCCGCAGCAGTTACAAGTTGTTTGTACAGGGACATCATTTTATTTTTACTTGCATTTTTATTGTACCTGCATTTCTGAATGTACTTCACTCTCACCCCTTCACTAATGTCCTTGCTCCCGTCAGACACACAAACTTACGGCCGCTGTTGCATTCGAAGTCTTCAAGCAGTGAAGTAAACACTGCAGTGTATAGTGTGTTTCATAAATATGGTTGCGTTTTCTATAGAAGAAAGAGCCTATATTAATAATATCGTACTAAAAATTATATTCAAGAAACGATAAATTCAATTTCAGAGAATATGCTTCACAATGTTTTTAATAATATGCGTACTGAATTGAAGCCTGCATTGTAATGAACGGCAACCATTTTCTGCAACTTGTTTAAAAATTCAGATTAGCTTTTTTTGAATTGAGGTGGCTAGAAGCAAAGGAATGCTAGTGACATTTGTAATAACATGAGTTAAGTGCATCCAGTGTAAGCAAAAGTATCTAAAATTTTAGTGGCAAAGGGATATTTTAATCGCATCACTCATTAAAATTTAAATAAAAATGTCACCGATTTTACGAAAGCTTAAATATTTAAACCCCATTTTCTCAAAAGTAACTTAAGTCCACTTACAGCCCTTTACTTATGACTCTCTATATTGTATGTTAACACCAATAATTAATATGCTAAGTAAAGTAGGCATTACATAACGAACATAGCCGCCTGAAAAGTTCAGTTTTTTTTTTAATGTTACTACTCTACTGTATTTTGATAAATTCCGTAAAAGTGATGATCAAACTGAAAATCGTAATATCGTATTTCCCTACAACATAAATGATTACACTACTTTTCTCTGCTCCTATACCTAGTAAAATGATTTGTTTACATATTGCACTAGTAACATCAAACTCCTGTAATGGAAGGGGGCAACAGTGTTTCCGAGTATAGCCAGGTTAATGTAAAAAATGTTGGTAAAAATAAAGGGATGTCCCTGTAGTTTCGCTGCAAAAGCCACGGTGTGCTCTGGCGGCTCATGCAGGTGGTCGTGATATCTACTCCATGATTTGAATTTCAGAATGAAGCCTGGTACAGTAATTATAGTAATTTTAGATAGACTGTACCTAAACACACATAACAAAATTATATTATTTCCTAGCTTTGTAAATTACTTTAGTACTGGAAACACAACCTGAATAGGTTCAAGAGACAACAAACATAGATGCAACACTTATTTATTATTACACTGTCGTACGCCGGACTCCTGGTCGTTTCGCTCTCCGACGTGTTGTCGAGGTGGGGAGGGGAAACGGGAGTGACGTGACAAGATGGCTGCAGCTGGTGGGTGGGGTGATGATAAGAAGCTGTGGTGAAGTTTAAAGGAAAGACTGTTTTTAAAGTAACATTGTTTATTACAGAAATAACAGTGAAAGTGTAACTATGGTTCCCTCCTAGTTCTGTGGTAGGGGTAACGGGGGAGTCGTGATAGAAATTGATGGTTTAGAAATTCGTCCTGAGGCTTCGATGCGGGGAGAGTTATGATGGGTGATAGTAAAGTGCGACTTGAGTGAGAGAAAGGTAGGAGTAACGGGAGTGCCTGGGGAAAATCGGCTTGCTCTCAGGTGTGTTGTGGGGGGGGTAGGATAACGAGAGAGATGGAATGAGGTAGAAGGTTAGTTCTCTAGTTCGAAGGATCAACACAGCGTGCTGTGCGACTTACCGACTTCGAGAACAAGCTCCTGGCATCGGAGGATCAACACAGCGTACTGTGCGACTTACCGACTTCAGGAGCGGGGAAGGGTGACCTCTACCATCGACGGATCAACAGAGCGCACTCGCGACTTACCGACTCTAGAGGGGGGGCTGAGGAGATGGTTGTGTTTAATCGAACAAGCCGGGATAAGAGCTGGGAGTCGAAGTCAGGATGGTGAGAGAAGGGTGATCAGGGGAGAGAAGTGTGCGGGTTGGAGGTGGTGATGAGGCTTGTAGCGAGACTAGAATAAAATAAGTTTAGATTACGTAAGAAGTGAGGCTAGTGTAGGAAAGAATACAGGAGACAGGGGCGCAGCTTGGCTCCCTGTTCCCGGAGTGGTGGCCGTGTGCAGACACGTCTGAACAAAAGACAACCATAGCGTAGGCCTGGTTGGGAGACTGCTGTCAGTGACGGAGGTCGCGCTAGAGCTACCTCTTTGCCATCTGACGAACGAGTGACTGAAGTCGCGGAGATGCGTTATATTTATACCCCTCGGAACAATGGTGGTTGAGGACGCCATTGACGTCACAGTGCCTGGGGGTATTTCTATTGCCAACGTGACTCGTCGCCGCGCGATCTTTGCTTTCTCCCTCACAAGAGGGAAAAAAGCGAGCCAACCTGCTTTCTGAGAGAGAGAAAGCAGCGACTCTAGTTTGCGCGGGTAGGTTTGAACCGTTTAAAGTAGGACGCACGGGCATCGAGAATTGATATACACAACAATCGCCCCTCCTGTTTTTGCCCGTGCGGTACTACTAGTAAGTTATCTAATATAACCCTTACAACAAGACAATTAAATACAATGAACAGAAGTGGAGCATCACAAAACAAAAGAATACACTGAACATGAGAAAATACACAATGAATGAATACAATAAATTGAAAGGCTAAGGTTGCCTAGTCCGAGAGTCCGTGTCTCTTAAGCTATGGAGGTCTCGGCCCCAATCTGTGCTTATCATATTTGGTCTGTATGTTTGGATCATGGTTTGTGAACGCCGATCGCGTGTCAACAATCTTGTTTCGTTTGCCTTGCGGCACCACTACACTCGCATCAATAGCTCGTTCGGTTTGATCACACATCGCGAGCGCGCACACGGCGATCTGATCAGGTTGGCCACTGCGTTTTCTTCTTTGTGGAGGCAACACCGGCAATGGTGCTGCAGCGTCGCTCCTAGCAGCCTCCGGCGTCGTCTGGGATGGTGTTGGTGTGTCCGCAGGTCGGTCTGGATTAGGCGGGGAAGGTTTCGCCTCCTTGCAGAGAAAGCAGCGACTCTAGTTTGCGCGGGTAGGTTTGAACCGTTTAAAGTAGGACGCACGGGCATCGAGAATTGATATACACAACAACACCATTTGTTAATATTTATTATTATATGTCTTATTTGATACATAGAACGCGAGAATTTACAAGTCTTTATACATTAAAGAGTATTCCTCTGTTCTCAGAAAGGTAATAGTCTGTATTCGCAAACAAACATAAATTCAAGGAAGTATTTTTTAAATGTCACGGCAGATGAAATAAACTTACTTCTGAGCTCTTTATATACATTGAGATCTTTTACACTTCTTTCTTGTATTAGAATCTGACTCAAGCACATATAGTAGGCCTATATACGGAAGCAACGAGAATATTTGAAAATTCTGACTTAGGCGGCATTGCGAACAGTTCGATTCCTGATTTCGCTGGAATCTGAGTGGGGTGCTATTCTGTAGATTTATCAGTTCAAGCTATAAACTTTCAGGATCTTCTCCAAAAGAATTTCAGAGAAATCTCGATTCCTTGTTAATTGTCACTGTTTCCTCAAACTTACCAGTGAATTCTGCTGTAGGTCTTGAAATAGGACCCTGTATTTGATAAGAAGATTTTGTTATCTCTTTTCAAGATACAGTAATTTATAGTCAAAGAAAGTGAAGGTGTCTATGTTCTACATGATACCGCCACATTTTAAATTTATCCATAAATGCTCTTAGCTAGCCGATCATATGTCGTGCAATTCTGTAACTCGCATGCACAACGTGCTAACGATATTTGATATCAGTCTCACCTTGTTGATATCTCATTTTTACCTTTAGCTATTCTAAAGCATATCTAGACAGTATTTCTTTACTAAAACCTTCACTGTGTTTATTTGTAACATAAAATGCCATGCGTAAGAAAGTGTAATAGAAAATAATACAAGCTTTACCTCCCTTCTTAATAAAAAAAATTTCTCTTTCGACTCATCACTAAAGAGAAATGATCTGGGGATTATATTGTTTTTCACTTAAAACGAGCCGCCACTAACTGCAGACGGGATCAAACTTGTATACATACACTACAGTACAGAGTCCGTTCTACCTGCACTGAGGTTGTGTTCGTACTTCGAGAGCACGAGTTGCCCACCCATGGTTATGTTGAAAATGATGTCCATCTTTCTGGATGCAATAATCAGATCGGTGTAGAAAAATCTGAACCACCTTCTGCAACCCCCAATTTGTAATTTCACTCAGCACTAACCTGATTTAATTCCATAGCTGTTCAGGAGTGTGTAAATTGTTGAACATATTCTTTGTTTTAAATCATACCCAGATAAAAAAAAAATCACTAACACTTAAATTCCGGAAACGAGCTGTCGAACGTCAGCGACTAATTATGCGAACATCAAACGCTTTCTCTAATGAATCCAACGATATACTGCAGGTGCCGTATGTTCAGTGGGATTATCCTGCTGGAAGTAAGCATACTGGTTTTCATTTCAGCCTATATTGCAAAATAGCCGCTGTATGTCTCCCACATAACATTGTCAGTTGACTGTATCGTCAATTACCCTGCGTGCAGCAATTCCAAACCAAATACCCACTTTCTGATTGTTGGTCGTGAAGTGGAACTTAGTGCACTAACTGAGGATTTTCAGTGTCTTAACGCCTTGTATTCTGATAGCGGAAATTATCGCATAAATAGAACCAAGCTCCGACCATCAGTAATCATTGAGATGGAACAACAGCACCGTCATCAACAAGTTGCAATATTCACTCACAAAAATTCACACGAGTATCTGGATACTGTTGCTGTAATCGATGTCACTCTACAAGAGCGAAGTCAAAAGCAAGCGCATTTTATGATCTAGAAATCACTTTAGGGCGCCATAATACAGAAAGTAATCTCCTATTGGTGATACACTATTCCCATGTAACCTAACCTCCTGTCTTCCCACAAAGTCTATTCTATATCTAGCTAATTCTTTTCTATTAATATTACCAGTGCCGGAGCGTCAATAAGAGCACAAGAGCACGTGAACACCTTGTTTCCATTACTGCACAACTAGTTTTATTATTTAATACCGTATTGGCGTAGTGGGGATGTATAATATCAGGATCGAGTATTTTAAACTTCCTGTATCTTGCATAAACTTCTTATGTAAACTTGGCAACATCCGTTTACGTACAAGCCGTGCTCTTTTCAAGAAGGTTACAGAAATTTCACACATGCACGGGAGAAAATTGTTTTTCGCTGGCCGCTTATGACTCGTCAAGAGCACAAAGCATTAAGTGAACAGTGAATCTATCCTACAGATGTCAGGTGCATCGATATCTATCGTTTACGTGATCTCGAGGAGGAAATTTAATTAGTTTCTATTTTAGCCTGTAGGTGTCAACATCTCACTGTCGGAACGTTTACTTTATGTGGATGTGTGTACAGTGCTGCTACGAGAGTGTAGTTTGTGAATTACTATACTTCAGTGTCGGCATATAGCATAGTTTGGCTTTCAAACACGTGCTGGTTGAATGTGATGGTGATGAATTTAAATATCTGTATGGTGGTGTATATTATTTAAGAATAATATTTACTGGCATGTATTTATAGCAATCAATCTATGCGAATGGGATTACAGTACTGGTATAGGCTATAGTGTATCAGTGTGTTGTGAATCAAAATATATTACTGAACACACGCTTTTGTAAATTGTGTTATGTATTAATTTTTAACAAACGTAAACAATGAACTCTGTTCAAGTAATTTTTAAGAGTAAAGAACTGGGTAAACTGGCTTACCAGGAAAAGTTGAAAATAAAAAGCCTAGATTTCATTATTAATATTATTATTATTATTATTATTATTATTATTATTATTATTATTATTATTATTATTATTATATGTTGTTTTGAATTTATGTACGGTTTTTTCGACAGTGAAACATTGGAATCATGACATTTCATATTAGGCTAAAAACGTACGATTTCAAATTCTCTTCGATTTTGGAACACAAAATTGTGAACACATAATATTTTATCACGAGCCGCCACTGAATATTACCCTCCTGTTCTATAAAGACTCGTGACATTCCAAGTACCAAATATCATAACCTTATTCCTTTACTGTGGTCGCACCAAGGAAACAGTCCCATTCCGAGGCTTATGTTGGGGTTTCGTAACAGGCTCTTTTTCACGGCGATGGGTTATCAGCCCTTCACCCAACCCCCATCCTCAGCCATGTCTATAAAATCTCCAGTGTTACAAATATCTTCAATCCCTATTAACGGAGAAGTACACACAATAGACCAGAGTTCGACAACACATCGAGATCTGAAGGTAGATTGCGACAACTTACTTACAAGTGGCTTTTAAGGAACCCGAAGGCTCATTGCCGCCCTTACATAAGCCCACCATCGATCCCTATCCTGTGGAAGATTAATCCATTCTCTACCATTATATCCCACCTCCCTTAAATCCATTTTAATATTATCCTCCCATCTACGTCTCGACCTCCTCAAAGATCTTTTTCCCTCCGGTCTCACAACTAACACTCTATATACGAAGAGACAGTAATGGAACGGAGAAAAATTCTCTCCGGCGCCGGGATTTGAACCCGGGTTTTCAGCTCTACGTGCTGACGCTGACTTCTGTCCTAGGTTCATAGGTATCTATGACGTAGTGCAGAGGGCGGCCACTAGAGGGAAACCAAGAGTTGGAACTTAAAACTGAGACGATTCTTCCGACGCCGGGGTGGAATCCGGTGTGGCTTAGTGGATAAAGCGTCAGCACGTAGAGCTGAAAACCCGGGTTCAAATCCCGGCGCCGGAGAGAATTTTTCTCCGTTCCATTACTCTACTCTCCCTTCGTAGGATGACGCAGAATATCTGCATGGAAATATCACTTCGTGGTTTAAGACGGCGCTTATTCCGTCGGATCCCGGCCAACTAGTCACTCATTACGAGTGCACCTCAGCACATGTGTGGACTTCGGTCCTAGGTTCATAGATATCTATGACGTAGTGCAGAGGGCGGCCACTAGAGGGAACCCAAGAGTTGGAACTTAAAACTGAGACGGTTCTTCCGACGCCGGGGTGGAATCCGGTGTGGCTTAGTGTATAAAGCGTCAGCACGTAGAGCTGAAAACCCGGGTTCAAATCCCGGCGCCGGAGAGAATTTTTCTCCGTTCCATTACTCTCTCTTCGTATGATGACGCAGAATATCTGCATGGAAATATCATATGTACTTCGGTACATTATAATAATATATATAACACTCTATATGCATTTCTGGATTCGCCCATACGTGCTACATGTCCTATGTATCTCAAACGTCTGGATTTAATACTCCTAATTACGTCAGGTGAAGAATACAATGCGTGCAGTTCTACGTTGTGTAACTTCCTTCATTCTCCTGTAACTTCATCCCTTTTAGCCCCAAATATTTTCCTAAGCACCTTATTCTCGAACACTCTTAAGCTCTAGATTGCGAAAACAGATTTAGTAATAGCGAGCGTTATTTACTGAAGAAAACAATGTTTCAAGAAAACTGATATAAATGATCATTGTTCATAACTTTTCTTCGAATCGGCCATCCTAAATTCCAAGAAGTCTTTATTTGCTTCAACTTACCCTTGTTGTTGTTTAGCCAACTGTCCAAAGACAGGTCTGAACCTCACAAGTGATAGCAATAAGGCACCACTTATGAGGTAACTAGGCCAGGAGATAATGAGGTTGGCCAGTTCCTTTCCACTTACCTTGCATACGTCGCTGATTAGCTACGTATTACACTAGTCAGACTTCAGATGCATACAGACATTTTGTTCTTCCTCTGACACATATCGTCAAGTGAAATGTATTGCCTGATAACAGATGTGCATATCAGCCAGAACCTCGATCAGAGCTTGTGGATCTTAATTTTCAAAATGAACTTCACAAAAACATGAATACAGAACTAGGCCAACTGATGACCATTTAGAATCATGCATTCGACTCGGTGTTACTAATTATTCACAAAACTTCAGTACGACTGTTAAAGAAATATCCCTGCTAAGTTTCACGCTGGAAAGAACTAAGTAGAAAGATTGTTGTAGTGCAACTTTTAGTTACTCACAATAGACCTATTTGCAATATTTTATTTACCAAAGTATTTCATTCTATTGCGTTATATTTTTCACTGTTACCACGTTAATTCAGTTTCTCAGAAATAAAAATGGCGTGATAATATTGTAATTATTATATAAGTAGATTATTTCAAAATGTGAGAACTTCCAGACCACCAAGCTTCCAAGTTGCCTTTCCCTGCAATAGACTATATGGTTTCTATCTGTATCCGACAAATCCATAAAGGAAATAAATCTCACAAATACATTTGTATGACGAAATATACCGTATTTTTTTTAGTTTAATAATGAAATGTTCCCATTACACTGGTCAACAACATTTTGTTAACTGTACAATTTTTGTTGTTTCTAATGTAATGTCAGCTGCTGATTTAACAAGTGAAGTCAGAATTTTTCTACCATACACCATTTTTTTTTTTTTGTAATTTTAGAAAATTTGATTTATTTTTATTGCTATTTATACAGCCCTTAACATGCTAATAGAAAGAGAATATTTCAATAGCAATATATATTATATATAATTTTTAGTAGGTTATTTTACGACGCTTTATCAACATCTAGGTTATTTAGCGTCTGAATGAGATGAAAGTGATAATGCCGGTGAAATGAGTCCGGGGTCCAACACCGAAAGTTACCCAGCATTTGCTCATATTGAGTTGAGGGAAAACCCCGGATAAAACCTCAACCAGGTAACTTGCCCCGACCGGGAATCGTACCCGGGCCACCTGGTTTCGCGGCTAGACGTGCTAACCGTTATTCCACAGGCGTGGACAGCAATATATATTTGCTATAACTTATTTATCTATAACTTTGGATAACTGTTGCCTGTGACGTCAGAATTCACAAAAATAAATTTTATTCCTCATAAGACTGCGAGGTTTTATTATTAATTATTCTCAGTTGAGTTGGCAGCACTTACAATCATGAAACAAGTTTTATAACCCGTGTTTCTTTGTTCTAATTTTGAGTGTGGTAAAAGTATCTTATAAAGTGAAACATACCTTGAAATACTGCGTACGTAAATCACGAACAATTTTTGTTAATTTTGTGGTTAGTTATCTTTGAATGCACACAGGTGAATTTTATTACTACAATAGTTAAAAGAGTTTATGAGTGTTCTTTTGATTGCAAAATAGACGGGGACAGGAACTGGGCCTCTGAAATCTATTGTGCTCCATATAATTCTATTAGCCTAACTGGTTGGCTAAAAGGATCCCGTCATATGCCTTTCAAGTTCCAATTATACGCTGGGAACCTAAGGATCATTTAACAGACTGTTACACTCTACGAAACAAGAGATCAGAAGATTACAGAGAAGTTGTCAGCGAGCTGATTCATGTCATGTATCTCTCAAAATAACTTTTTGGATTGTCATCTATTTTTTCTTTCCTCGAAATCTTGGAGTAGTGAGCGACGAAAATGGGGAGCGTTTCCATCAGGATTTTTCTGAAAAGGAAAGGCACTACCAGGAAAAATGGAGCCCAAATATTCTGTCAGAAACTGCTGGACTCTGAAAACAGATGTTTCTCAAGCGAAGTATAGCCTAAAATCTATTTCACACACATTTTAGGTAATAGTAATATACGTTACAAGAGCGGTATGTTGACGTTTTCATGGTCGAGGAAAAGATTGAAAAAGCGAAACGTAATTGAGCTTTTTTAATTTCCGAGAACATGAAAACAAACATACCGCTCGTGTATTGTACATTATTTTGTGCGAAGATCGTTTATTACATACCTGAAAGACGAATTTCTAATTAGTTGCAATGAAATCTCCATGTTGGTTTCTGTTTAATGACGCCAACTTCGGAACACCAAAATATCTTTCTTCAACATTGTTGCTGTAAAATGTTTTCTGTGTTTACTATACTCCAGCAGGCCGTGATATAAGTCTGTCTTCCCCCCCCCCCCAGTCTATAAATGCGAACTTAAAACAAACGGTAAGGTTATGTAATGATTTATTTTTCATTTTAATATTTTAACAATATTATTTATATAACATATTGCAGTAATAACATCGACATCTGGAATCTCGTTGATTTTTTCACGGCTTCCTTAATGTTACTTGTATCAGGAATGCAATAAGTTTCGTGGAGTAGTAGACTTTACTTAATTTTTGCAAATATTTAAAAACAATAATTAACATTGCAATTTAGGTGAAATTGCAGCGGTAAGTTTCCAATTTATAATTATTACTATTTTAAACGTCTCTAAAAATAATATGTTAAAAGCCTAAAGCAGTAAAATGAATGTCGCGCTTAAGCGGTAAGAAGAGGGAAATTGTTATGTATGTTACGTTGGGAATACTGAATGTGATATTTCACACTTACCGCGTATTGGTTCTGTGCGGAAAACAAGGAAATACGCACGATCTCGCACAAAATATTACAAGGCATCAATGCTAGAAAAGTCTGAAGTACATTTCATATAACTACTCAAAAACTCTGGGTGAGAGAAAAATTTTGAAAACAGATCTGAAATCAGCAAGAAAAATACTATAAGAATCACCCCTACTTTATCTTTTAACAAAAATATGTTTAATTTTGTTGATCAATGTTAATATTGAAAACATTATTCACCGTCTCATTTTCTTTGAAAGTTTACATTCCGTTGAAAAGAACAGAGTTTTACATAAAAAAAAAACGGAAGTGAAAACTTTGTGATGTACAAGGCAACGATATCAAGCGTCATGGTGATGCACAACAATCCAGTGCGTGCAGTGTTGCCACCAGATGTCGGACTCCAATATTGCAAAGCAGATTTCCCCTGAGAAATTAATTTCCCTTGAGTTATCGAAAACCTTCGCGAGCTGCTACTGGATCAGCGATCGACGGTTTTGGAGTTCACTGTTACAGGATGTCCCCTTCACATCGAGGCAACCTTCCCACTCGCATCTGCTTCAGTGACAAAGTGGTAGTCTAATAAACCGCTGACTGGATATAACACCGTATCCTATCTTAAATTACAGCAGAAATGACAAATATTTTACCTTTCTGCAGCAACAAGACAAAGTTCTTACCTCATGGTGTTGTAAATTCAATACTTCGAAATTATCATTCCACATACGTTCTCAACTTGTTCCCATAATAAGTATGTTCCAATGAGGTGGAAATGATTACTCCGTTTATAACGTTCTCTCGTTTTCTTTCAAAGCCAACAAATTGTAAACGTGTTTCATGATGTTTGGTGAATATTCATATGATTATTATTATGTAAATATTAATGCAAAATTAACATGGTACATATCATTTAAGGGGAGAGGATGGTATTTTTTTTAACTTTTTTCCTATTTGGTGTAAATTATTAATTTTTTGTATGTAGAGAGCTCATAGCTGTGGCAACTCAACAAAATAAAAATATTTTGAAAAAAAAATTATTTGAGGGCCCAAATTTGAAAAAAATATACCCAATGCAGGATTGTACCAAAACCGATATATCTAAACCTTTTTTAAAGATAGATTCAAACAGTTTTTGCAATGTATTTGCAAAAGTATGTTCTACAATCTGTCTGTAACAGAATTTTGATATTAGTCCCTACGTTTGTAAAATAAACAATTAAAATTTAGTAACAATTTTATGATTTCCTTTCTTGCAGACAAACGGACGTAGGTATATTTAAAATTAAATCAATTAACAAAATTCTGTTACAGAGAAAAGTTTCCTAATAGTCCAAAGAATGTGTGTTCTAAATTTCTTGCATGTATCTTTAATAGTTAAGAAGTTATATCCATTTTGTCTGGCAATCTAGCAAAAAAAAAAAAAAAAAAATGAAGTTACTGGAAACCGATAACAGCGGGCGTGTGATTTAAAAATCCATAGCGCAGGAAGTTTAAAAATGACGACTCAACATCCGATAAGGGCACAAATACCAACAAAATGTTATGCAATGCATTCCACACATATCAAAGGGTATTTTGAAGAAAAAACAAATTTTTGAAAATTTAATTTACCGGAAACAACAATAAAAGTGCGCTAGTGATTTAAAAATCCATAATGCAGGAAGTTTAAAAATGACGATCCACACATATTACAGAGTATTTTAAAGATTTTTTTTTGAGAATCTAGCCATTTTTCATCAAAAATACCATCCTCTCCCCTTAATAGTCAAACTCTCGGGGCTCCAAGACTTAAGATTCGGAAAGTATTATTTCTGTTACCATGAGAGATATTCGTAAAGTTTAGTGTAATAATTAATTTTTGCTACTACAGAATTTATTTTTTATGGTAACAATGATTATTAGAGGAGCAAAATTCGCTCCGGTGCTGGGAATCGAACCCGGGTCCTTGGTTTTACGTACCAAGTGCTCTAATCAATGAGCTACGCCGAAGTTCAATCCACAACACCATATCGAATCCCTGTCCTCTAGTGGTCCTCCTATATGTCAATACATGTCGAACTTGGAGTCAGGCCGCAAAGGGAAAAACACTACATGAGAGGAATTCGATCCGGTGTTGTGGATTGAACTTCGGCATAGCTTAGTGATTAGAGCACTTGGCACGTAGGATCAAAGACCCGGGTTCGATTCCCGTCACCGGAGCGAATTTTTCTTCTCTAATAATCATAATAATCAATGAGAGATATTGTTGAAAAATGACAACTACACACATAAATAGTTTTGCATCCCAAAAAAAAGAGTAATATTGATACAAAGGTTGTACCGTAGATATTTCTGAATTGACCGTTGACAACGTTGGATTGGACGTACTACAGCCGGTTATCTGGCCTGTTGCACTTGGACTCCCAGGTCACCAGATTTAACACCTTACGACTTCTTTCTTTGAGGATGTGTGAAGGATGCAGTTTATGTGGCAATTCCACTCCAAGATCTTGAAGAAATAACACATCGGATCATTGCTGTGATTGCGTCCATAAACAACATATATTTGAAGAGAGTGTGGCAAGAATTTAAATGTGTTTATGTACGCCGTGTAACAAGGGGCTCTTACATTGAGTGTTAGAACGAGCTAATAAAAAATTGAGAGTTTCTTAAATTATATACACAAGTTACATTATCAATAATACTTACTTCAAAAGAACTGTATAAAAGTGTTACCATAATTTTGAAACGCGGTGTATGACCACTGATATACTCTTGGGCTAATGAGTGGAAGTCATACGAGACTGTACTCGGACGTGGGTTCCAATCCCGATTGGGTTCATCCCTAGTTGCATTTTCTCCTAGGTTAGGTGAATGTCAGGTAATCTCTTGCAGAATCCTGGGCATTATCTCGCCAAAAACAACTTCTTTACTACTAATTACATGGACGATAGGTAACTTCGCAGTTGATAGAGCGTCGTTAAACAACCGATCAACCGATTTAAAAAAAAAGTTTACTCTAGTGCTTTTCCAAAAGATTCTCTCTGAAGATAATGAGGATAGTGATGATGTTTATGATGAAGATGACAGTGACGAGGATATCACCCAAGGATCAAATCAACAGTGGTTTGTTTAGACCTTATGTCATAGCTGCAGTATTTCTTTCAGTGTTCTGCACTTCTCCCTTTAGCGTTTAGCCTCTCGCAGTCAACACGATTCTGGGCAACGGGCCTGTTTCCCCTCTTTGGGCAGTAGTGAGCGGGCAAAGGAGGGGAGGTGACGTGTAGTAGAAATAATAGGAACTATTGGAAGTACAGTGCTGGCTGGTCTGAGAGCGTTGTGTAATCCCTAGTCAGTATCTAATAAATATTTCATTGTAGCTCTGATAATTTTAATTTTAGTTAATACGACAGCTATGATAGAGAAGTTTTATATGATATTCTTATTGAATTTGGTATTCCCAAGAAACTAGTTAGATTAATTAAAATGTGTCTCAGTGAAACGTACAGGAGAGTCCGTATAGGTCAGTTTTTGTAAGATGCATTTCCAATTCACTGCGGACTAAAGCAAGGAGATGCACTATTACCTTTACTTTTTAACTTTGTTCTAGAGTATGCCATTAGGAAAATCCAGGATAACAGAGAAGGTTTGGAATTGAACGGGTTACATCAGCTGCTTGTCTATGCGGATGACGTGAATATGTTAGGAGAAAATCCACAAACGATTAGGGAAAACACGGGAATTTTACTTGAAGCAAGTGAAGAGATAGGTTTGGAAGTAAATTCCGAAAAGACAAAGTATATGATTATGTCTCGTGACCAGAATATTGTACGAAATTGAAATATAAAAATAGGAAATTTAACTTTTGAAAAGGTGGAAAAATTCAAATACCTGGGAGCAATAGTAACAAATATAAATGATACTCGGGAGGAAATTAAACACAGAATAAATATGGGAAATGCCTGTTATTATTCGGTTGAGAAGCTTTTATCATCCAGTCTTCTGTCAAAAACTCTGAAAGTTAGAATTGATAAAACAGTTATATTACCGGTTGTTCTGTATGGTTGTGGAACTTGGACTCTCACTTTGAGAGAGGAACATAGGTTAAGGGTGTTTGAGAATAAGGTTCTTAGGAAAATATCTGGGGCTAAGAAGGATGAAGTTACAAGAGAATGGAGAAAGTTACACAACACAGAACTGCACGCATTGTATTCTTCACCTGACATAATTAGGAACATTAAATCCAGACGTTTGAGATGGGCAGGGCATGTAGCACGTATGGACGAATCCAGAAATGCATATAGAGTGTTAGTTGGGAGGCCGGAGGGAAAAAGACCTTTGGGGAGGCCGAGACGTAGATGGGAAGATAATATTAAAAAGAATTTGAGGGAGGTGGGATATGATGATAGAGACTGGATTAATCTTGCTCAGCATAGGGACCGATGGCGGGCTTATGTGAGGGCGGCAATGAACCTCCGGGTTCCTTAAAAGCCAGTAAGTGAGTAACAACAGCTATGAGCTATGACAGAAATGATAGAAGGATATTCCAAACGAAAGTCACCGACACCTGGAGTTTTTCATTTTGAATGGGAGGAAATGTTATGATTACCTACGGGAAGGGATGGAATTGGAAAATGCTTAATTTGTAAGAAAGTGCTTAATAAATTAAGAAATACAATTGCAGCGACATCATACTGCACGCCATGAAGTGAATATCAGGAGGGAGTATGGCGCTTAAAATTGATAGGAGTTATTTTAATTGATTTATTTTACGACGCTTTATCAAATACCATGATTATCTAATGTCTCAGTGAAATGAAGGTGATAATGCCAGCGAAATGAGTCCAGGGTCCAACGCTGAAAGTTTCCCAGCATTTGTTCTTACTGTTCGTGTGTGCGTGTGTATTAGTTACATAATTATTAGGTTAGAGTGGAAAGGAATGTAATGCGAAAATTTATTTATATTTTACTCAGGATGAATCTTAGATTGATATTTTTTCAGTTGGTTGAAGAGAGAGTTTTATTTATGGAGTCAACAGAGAACTCAGCCTATAGAACTACAGAATAAAAAAATGAGTATACGGTTCTGTTTCTTAGCAAACATGACAAGTCAGCTCAGTAAGACTAAGAAAATCAAAACTGCAAACTAGTGCAGAATGAATATTTCAATAATTTTATGGATTACCACAATGTTAAAAAAAATGTTTTTTTTTTCAAAATTATATGTAAAGTAGTCTACATCTACATTGTTTTCGAATACTGCAGTTATTTTGTTACATTTTGTGTTTGAGTCACTGCAATTTTGTGTATGTCAGCATTGGTAAATTAATATATTTTCATTTAAAACATATGAAAATTATCTGATACTTCATGTTCATTTCCTTGATTTATGGCAAAATGTCACTTTCTCTGTGTACTGTTACGGTATGGTCATTATCTTCATATTCATAATTATATTTACCATGATATGCATAATAATTAAACACACCTCGTCACCATCCCCACTACCATTGGCTACAACAACAAGAACAATAAAAAAACTCATATAGGCCTATAGGCCAACACATATCACAGATTCTGATAAGTGTTTATTAAAATGAACTTGATAGCGATTTCAATTTTGATGTGTAATTCTTAAATATAATCTCAAAATAATAAAAGTATTGGGTTCAAGGAAAGTTCGTACCGTTTTTTCGATGTGGCTAAAGTTTTTGAGCTGAACAGAAGACAGAAATTAATGATTATTGAATTCTCCTACGTTATCTGATCCTCTGACAAAGCTGGGGTAATTTTTAGATTCTGCGGGAATGTCATTTAACTGAATCAACTTTTAAATGTTATTCTTGAGGGTACTTTTACAAGATATAAGATTACGTACATTTATTTTAATGGATAATAGTGTTTCTTATGCTATATAATACATCTGTTATTTGATTATTTTAATTTAAACTTCGTAGCTCTTAAACAATACTTTTATGCTGAGCATTTTTGGTGTAACTGTAGCCACGAGGTCGAAATATCAATTTTAGTATGTTATGATGGCAGCCATTGACCAGACGTTCACGTTAAGAGAGCAAGTGATTATGAGAAAGAGAGAGAGACAAAAGAGAGCTGAATCTTTATCACGGTTACGAGGGCAATCGAATCGCAGCAGGGGGGACCCATATTCCACAGAGTAAACGTTCGATTATGAGCACGTTAACGGAAGCAACAGGCGGGAGATCCAGATTTACGTATCGACACTCCGCTCCACACCTGCGTCACTGGCGCTGTGGTGCGCTGTTCGACACGATAAACTACTGTTAGCGTCTATCAGTGGTTTAGAATGTTAGATATCCCTCATAGTACATATTATTATTATTATTATTATTATTATTATTATTATTATTGTTGTTGTTGTTCTTGTTGTTGTTGTCGTCGCTGCCGCCATCGTCTTGGAGTTTAAATTGGTTTTGTTTCGTACTTCTTTTTGTGTTGCTGTAAACTTGGCCTATAACTTCACATCCTGATTATTGCAACATTAATCTAGCAAGAATTTACGCAATGTTGAAGACATTGTTTCAATTTAGCGATAAATATAGACTAATAATACACAGTGAAAATTGTTTAGATCCCAAAAGTTGTAAATGTCCACCATTGAAAGAAGCCACGTATGTCAAATATCTGGGTATCATTATCGATCAGAATTTAAAATGGCCTCATCACATTACTTATCTTTGTAAGAGGCTTCGTAAAACAATTTATAAATTCGTTAATCTTCGATGCTACTTACCTATTAGAGTTCTACGAAATGTTTATTTGGCCATTATTCAGTCTATCATTCAATATGGTATAATTGTTTGGGGTGGAAGTACAAAAATTAATCTTAGTCCTTTAAATTTACTACAAAAACGAATAATTAAAATTTGTTTGAAGAAACGTTTCGATTATCCAACTAAATTAATTTATTCTGAATTTAATGTATTTAATATTGAACAAATTTATAAGTATACGCTGTTAAAATTTTATCATAAAAATCGTAATAAGTTTGTATTACAGACACACAATTATGACACAAGGCGAAATATTAATTCAACATTAGTAGAACCTAAATGTCTCACATCTGCTGGTCTAAAGCATAGCATAAATTTTGGCCCTCGGTTGTACAATGCTTTAACTAAATTACACCCAGAACTTCTAACATGTAACCCACTAACATATAACAAGAAAATTAGAAACGTGTTAATATCTTCAATTTGATTAAATAAATTTATAGCCTATGTGTATGAATTAATCAACCTATATTATATCTGTATTCTATAATTTTGAAATATTTATTAGTCCTATTTTTCACGTGCGATATTATTCTTCTATAGTGTTAATATTATATTATATAATTCCATTGCCGCTGTAATTATATTTTAGTTCCTATTTTATTTTACTTATTTATTATTATTATTTTTTATTTTAATTTTATATCTGAACTGCGACCGAGCACGGGCGCTGCTCATTCGGTCTCAAATTTTGTTAATACTACTGTATCTTCTTTCTATATTGCTTGTATTATTTTATTTGTATTTCTCTTTGTTTGTTTTGTAATTATATTTCTTTATTCTGTATATTTGAAATAAATACACACTTAAAGTTTAAATCATACTAATACAGTAGAAAGTTGGGCAGAATACAACCAACTATTTATTATTTTCATAATCGATTCTATTTAAATTCATTTAAGTTATGTGCTACTGAGTTTTAAAATTTCCACAATTTTTATCAGTTTTCAATGAAAGTTCAATCACCAATTTCTTTCATTAAGATTAGATGGAGTTGAAAGTTTTAGATTTTTTTGTTTGTAAGTTTGCTCAATAAAACAGTGAACTTAACCATGCATATCTTACCTATAAATCAGATTATACAAGAATGAATATGATTTTTCTAGTTTCATGGCTTAACATGTAGCAGAATAACTGAGTAATGGAACTGTGTATTTGGTTTTATTATTATTTATAGTTTGAAACGAAAGCTCATTCTTGAAGATTTTATTTTTTTTATTTTTTAAGGTCAAGCATAAAAATTATACTGGCTGCATTTTTCAAGTGACAAAAATAATACACATTTCCATAGAATACAGTGTTTAAAAATGTGTGTTAAAAATGGCATTGCATTATCTTGCTTAGTTTTGAAAAATCTCATTTTCTAGATTTAAAAATGTAGAAAGGAATATATAATATAATATAATATAATATAATATAATATAATATAATATAATATAATATAATATAATATAATATAATATAATATAATATAATATAATATAATATAATATAATCTATACTAATAATGAATCTGCAGCCGAAATGTTTCTGGTAATTTTCGCTTTTCCAAAAACAATTGGTCCTAACATATATAATTAATCTCCCTGAAACCGAAAATCGCTTTTTTGAAATTTTTGTTTGTCTGTCTGTCTGTTACCTTTTCACGCGATAATAACTGACGCGATTTATATGAAAATTGGAATATAAATTAAGTTCGTTGTAACTTAGATTTTAGGCTATATGACATTCAAAATACATTATTTAAAAGGGGGTTATAAGGGGGCCTGAATTAAATAAATCGAAATATCTCCCTTATTATTGATTTTAGTGAAAAATGTTACATAACAAAAGGTTCTTTAAAACTTATTTCCGATAAGTTTTATTCTAAGCAAAATTTTGATAGGACTGATATTTAATGAGATAAATGAGTTTTAAAATTAAAATAACGATGCCACCTATTGGCCTGTAATGAAATAGAAATTGACTTCGTCTATAAGGGGCCTTAGACAACAACAATCGAAAGCTATTAAACAAAGCCTACAGAGAATGTTTCTGTTTGTATGAAATAATATCAAAAGCTAATTAACCATTTGTATAATTAATTATTATTTCACCATTGGAAAGTGTAGTTTCTCTAGATGGACATAATACTATAATGTTATTACAGTAACGTCTGAGTGAATTGAGGACAGGTAAGATTAAAATAAATATTCTGTAACCGAAATTTGTGTGGTAATTTTCGCTTTCTCAAAAATAATTGGTGTTAACATGAGGTATAATTATTCATCCTGAGACCGAAAACCGCTTTTGTGAAATTTTTGTCTGATTGTCTGTCTGGATGTTTCTTACCTTTTCACACGATAATGGTTGAAGGGATTTCGATGAAAATTGAAATATAAATTAAGTTCGTTATAACTTAGATTTTAGGCTATGTGGCATTCAGAATACTTCATTTAAATGGGACTGAATTAAATAAATCGAAATATGTCGCTTATTATTGCTTTTTGTGAAAAGTGTTACATAACGAAAGTTTCTTTAAAAATGATTTCCGATAAGTTTTATTCTCTGCAAAATGTTGATAGGACTGATATTTAAGGATATACAAGACTTTTAAAATAAGAATACAATACATTTTCACCAGCCCCTCAGATTATAGCGTTGTTTCTGCTGTAACTCCTATGTGCAAAGTATAAAATTTTTGGGTAGGAAGAAAAAACATTTATTCATTCTATGGGAATGGTACATAGGAGATCGTGAATTCTTAAATTTTCGAAAGAAAGAAATATAATTACATATCACGTATCACTATTTAAGTTATTTGAAGGGTTCAGAACCATAGTGGGCCAAGCGCCATTTATTGCAGACGTAGAAAACAAGGTTAAAAATTAAGTTATTACCATAATTCAGTGGAAACATATAGCAAGTAAAATAAAGTTTACACATTAAAACTAAAAGATATGTCAATCTTCATTAAACTATGGATGCATGTAATAACAATTAAGAAACATGTTAAAGGAATTGTCATTGCACCAAATGAGTGCTCTCTGGACCAAAATGATCGCATTTTAATTATTTAAATACAATTTAAATTAAGTAACATATTAAACGATTTATCCTTCTATCAAACACGAATGTTCCCTGGATCAAACGTCCTGTTTTAATTATGTAATTACTTTATATTTATTTCTAACGAGTGCAGCGGAGCGCACGGGTACGGCTAGTTAATATATCTGGGCAACTACTCAACAGTCAAGTTTGCTCACGAATTAATACCACAGTCTACTATATACAGTCACGAAGCTTGGGGTGATTTTTTGCCAACGAGTTGCATTTCTCGCGATTATTGCTAGCCGCTTGGAGCGCTGTGAGTACTAGGAACAATAGACTGTGTCACTGCCATCGTGATCTAATACAGGCCGTAAGGCAAGCCATGCGACTCGCTTAACCCGATCACGAAGGGCGGCATTTCAACCATATAAATTAATTGGAATGCATAAAGAGTAACATATATTTCTCTAAATGTAGTATAATTGCATTAATAAAATTTAAAACAATGATTAGGGGACACTTCAGACATAATTCCTTGCGAGTTAATGTGTAATATTATTTTTGGTGTGAAAATTACGTTGTTCGTGTGTGTGATACCTGCCTTTATTTCGATTAAATATTGCGAAATTCTTGTACATTCATTTATGCACGATTCAATAATTTTCAGTTGCACCTCACGAATATTTAGATATGTCGAAATTGTAGGTTATGTTTACTGTACCAGTTGCCCCTTTCTGTCTAATTTTAGTGGTCTTCAATGCCCTGCCACTACATATGTATGTTATAGGTTATGTTTACTATATTTAACTTATATTCCTATATTCGCAATTATACATTATAATTAAACATAATGTCATGTATGACACCCGTCACATTCTATTTGTCTGTATTTTAATACTACAATTGAGTATTGTATTTATCTACTGCTTAAGAGACGAAGTAACGCAATCGTACGTACACTAATTTCATAGGAGTGGTATAATAGAATAATTTGAATAATAATATGGGACATGGAGACGTTTGTAATACTATAAATTGTAAGAAAAATAGGTTAGAGCTATCCTTCCGAAAGATCCAGGAAGGTGAGTTTATAGAATATAACATATATTTTATGAAAATAATATATAAACCTTATGTATTTCATATTTCAATAGTGGACGGAAGGTGCTAACTTTTTCAAAAGAACACGATATCGGAAGTACAATACATTTTATCTTATGCTAGGGAAAGAGTCTGTGATGAGGCGATAGTAGCGATCCTGGTGGTGAGCAACTATCTATTGATGCATATTTCAACTGTTTACGTTTGCATATTTAGTAAGTATTAAGCTTCGTGACTGTATATAGTAGACCGTGTTAATACTTAGGTCACCTACAATTCAAATAATGGAATGGAGTTTTGTACAAGTATTTCTCATAGACCAAATGATTTTTGGTGGGAAAACTGAAAAAAATGTTAAAAACTGAAATGTTTTACCATACGTAGCGCATACGTGGAACGTTTTTTCTGGCTACAATTACAGAAAACTGTAACAAAAATTGTATTTCTCCTCATGGGAAAGGTGTCGATGTTACCCGCATTGCATCTGCTAGTTACAGAACTCCATTTGTCCATTCTGGGACCAGGTTATGCTTCTGTTACAACAGCGATCAAATGAAATGCGCAACCTATAGGCCTACTCATTATGTTAGCGGATTCATCTTATTGCAGCACAAATGCGTTCTACCAAGCATATAAGCCGCGTACAGCCGCAGTGCCAGCCAGCTCATACGAGCACACTCCTAGACACGTATCGCCGATCGGATTGTTTTAAAAATGGCGGATCTGATCCTGCTGGGTATCGGAGCTGTCGCAGACACGTTGATGAAGGACCTGGAAATGCATCAAACTCTTTCCCGTATAACAAACACAAGAAGTAAGAGACGCAATTCCATTCTAAGGAGCGACGAATTGAGTGCATCTACACGCAGCCTACTAATGTAACATTAAACCTAGAAGCAAGGTTCTCTAAGCCTTTACTAAAATAAATTCGCTTTTTTATATAAAAATAATACAAAATTACTATCTATATAAAAAAGGCTGTAAACATTTTCATCTTACATAAACTGAAATGTTATATGAAACGTTATATAGGGCCTACCGTATATCCCCAAAAACTACAGTTCAAGAGAAATTGATTATTACGTAAGTACGTAATTATGTCTCCAAGCAAAGATTTGCCACGACTAAAGTTTAGAAGCTTCATGACACCTGCATGAATTCCTACATAAAATTATCCCAACCCTAGCCGCTTCGGAAATTGTGACAAAATGAAATTACGTTATTGTCTGTGGAATCTGCACGGCTTACACATGTTGTGGCAGCAGCTTTATTAATTTTACATTATTGAAGTTTTCTGGTTGAACCTAGTCACTTACATAGCCCATAGTGTTGAGTAATTTTGTATTTCGGAATATGTATGGTAAGACTTTCCCGTGTTAAATTTCAACGTACCTCATTTACATGTTTCGACCTACTTATGGGTCATCTTCAGAACTGGTCGTTGTTGGTCTTGGCGCCACTTATTCTGTTTCCTGTGAGGGTGTGTTCCTGTGATATAGTGTAGAGTCAAAGAGAGTGTGTGTGTTTTGAAGTTGAGTTGTGTGTTGAGAATTTCGTTGGGGTGTGTTTTCGTGTGTCTGTATATTTCATATTGTTCTAGTGTGTTGAGTTTCTGGCTTTTTGGTTGGATGTGCAGTATTTCCATGTCTGTGTTGATGTCTCTGTGGGTGTGGTTAGCATTTGTGATGTGTTCTGCATATGTGGAGGTGTTTTGTAATTTTGTTATGGCTGTGATGTATTCTTTGTAACGTGTTTGAAACGATCTGCCTGTCTGTCCTATGCAGAAGTTGTTGCAGGTGTTACATTTGAGTTTGTATACGCCTGTGTGGTTGTATTTGTTTGTTTGTGTTGTTTGTGTGTTGAGATGTTTTTGTAGAGTGTTATTTGTTCTGTATGCGATGTTGTAATTTAATTTCTTAAATGAAGTTGCAATTTTGTGTGTGTTTTTGTTTTCGTATGTTAGTGTGATGTATTTTATGTGTTCTTGTGCTTGTGTTGTAATCTTATGTTTTTTTGTGATTATGTTTTGCCTTACGTATTATGTTGTCTATTATGTTAGGGTTGTATCCGTTTTCTTGTGCTATGTATTTGATTGTGGTTAGTTCTTCGTTGTAATCCTGTTGGTTCATTGGTATGTTGAGTAGTCTGTGTACCATTGTTCGGAATGCAGCTTGTTTGTGAAACACAAAAACACACCCCAACGAAATTCTAAACACACAACTCCAAAACACACACTCTTTGACTCTACACTATACCATAGGAACACACCCTCACAGGAAACAGAACAAGTGGCGCCAAGACCAACAACGACCAGTTCTGAAGATGACCCATAAATAGGTCGAAACATGTTAACGAGGTTCGTTGAAATTTAACATAGGAAAGTCTTATTATACATATTCCAAAGTGATACAGTGTTAAAAGTTGTGTAATCAAGATGTATAATTTTGTATTGTACAATTGGCTTCAAAGAGAATGTGGCGACTCTTAATAGTTTAAATGCAAAGTTTTTAAGTCAGGTTCACACGAGTAAACCCATTGCGTTCGAAGCCAATGCTGTGATGTTTATGTTTCGGTCGATTTTTTGATAGCGATCCGTAGGCCCGGGTATTTATGGAGATCGCGAAAATCACGACATAATAGATATACAATCATTTTTACTAATCTTCACGAATTAAGTGAGTCTTATTAATAATATGCGGATAAAACAATCGCTACAAATCGCGAAATAGAGTTATAATAGCGAAATATGAACACAATCGCGAATTATTACTATTGCGTCGTTTTGTAACGAATTTTATATTGGTTCTGAGTTCTTCGGATTTTTTTCCACTTCAATTTGTTTATACCGAAGTAGGCTACATTGCATGGTATTCCAGGTGTTCTGATTACATTAGTGAACTCAAAAGGTGGAGAATTCAACATTTCACTAATAATTTGAAAGTGTTAATTTGCACAAATGATAAAATTAATCTCCATAAATACCTGCCCCTGGTGATCAGTCTTCAAAGACCAAAGGCAACGAGGTGATTTAACGTAGGGATGAGGTTTCTGATTTCGGGATCAGAGGTTATAAGTTCGATTCCCGACAGGGTTAATATTTTTATTGTATTATATATATTTAATGACAAGTATTAATGGATTTTGTTAATAAATTTGATTATGCAAGTCTTGCAAACAAATTACAGTCCATCATTCGTGGACAATTATTAGGCATGATCTGGCTTGTATACAAAATTGATAGCTTATTTGCTTTCTTTCTCGAAAATCAGAAGCACATCAAATATAAGTAAATAATATTTACAGTCAGTTTCATGTGTTCACCATAGCACCTTTATAATAATAATAATAATAATAATAATAATAATAATAATAATAATAATAATAATAATAATAATAATAATAATAATGTTTCCAGATGCTTAGGACTTCGCAGAAATTAATAATTGTATGTGGTATTATTTTATCAGGTCGAAATTTCGAATAGGTTTGCCACTTTAGAAAGTTGCGACGAAGTTGAGAAAGAATGAGATGTTAATAGCGTGTGGGAAAATATCAGAGATAGTATCAAAATTGCAGCTGAGCAGAGCATTGGTTATCATGAAACTAAGAAAAAGAAACCGTGGTTTGATGAAGATTGTTGCATGGTAGCAGAAAGAAGGAAACAGGCTAAATTCAAATTCTTACAGGATCCAGTAGAGGAGAAGAGAGATAATTATTTCAATTAAAGACGGGAAGCAAGTCATACACTTAGGAATAAAAAGAGAGGTTACTTGAAGGAAAAACTGAATGAGGTAGAAACAAATAGTAAGAATAAAAACATTCGAGATTTATATAAGGGTATAAAGGAATTTAAAAACGGATATCAGCCAAGGGTAAACGTGATCAAGGATGAGAATGGTGACTTGCTTGCAGACTCTCCATCAATCCTAAACAGATGGAAAAACTATTTTGCGCAACTACTAAATGTACATAGGCCAAATAGAAATGATCGGGACGAAATTGAAATAAAAACTGCTGAGCCATTTATACCCAAACCCACGCTTTCAGAAGTCGAAATTGCGATAGAAAATCTGAAAAAGTACAAGTCTCCAGGTATCGATCAAATTCCAGCAGAATTAATACAAGAGGGTGGAAGTGCATTATATAGCGAAATTTATAAACTTGTACTTGCTATTTGGGAAAAGGAAATTGTACCAGAACAATGGCAGGAGTCCATAATTGTACCTATATTTAAAAAGGGGGACAAATCCAACTGTGGTAACTTTCGAGGAATACCACTTTTGTTGACGTCGTACAAAATTTTGTCCAATATTCTTTTGAGAAGATTAACTCCGTACGTAGATGAAATTATTGGGGATCATCAGTGCGGTTTTAGGCGTAATAGATCGACTATTGATCAGATTTTTTGTATTCGACAGATAATGGAGAAAAAATGGGAGTATAAGGGTACAGTACATCAGTTATTCATAGATTTCAAAAAGGAATATGACTCGGTTAAGAGGGAAGTATTATATGATATTCTTATTGAATTTGGTATTCCCAAGAAACTAGTTCGATTAATTAAAATGTGTCTCAGTGAAACTTACAGCAAAGTCCGTATAGGTCAGTTTCTATCTGATGCTTTTCCAATTCACTGCGGGCTAAAGCAGGGAGATGCACTATCACCTTTACTTTTTAACTTCGCTTTAGAATATGCCATTAGGAAAGTTCAGGATAACAGGCAGGGTTTGGAATTGAACGGGTTACATCAGCTTCTTGTCTATGCGGATGACGTGAATATGTTAGGAGAAAATACACAAACGATTAGGGAAAACATGGAAATTTTACTTGAAGCAAGTAAAGCGATCGGTTTGGAGGTAAATCCCGAAAAGACAAAGTATATGATTATGTCTCGTGACCAGAATATTGTACGAAATGGAAATATAAAAATTGGAGATTTATCCTTCGAAGAGATGGAAAAATTCAAATATCTTGGAATATCTTGGAACAACAGTAACAAATATAAATGACACTCGGGAGGAAATTAAACGCAGAATAAATATGGAAAATGCGTGTTATTATTCGGTTGAGAAGCTCTTATCATCCAGTCTGCTGTCCAAAAATCTGAAAGTTAGAATTTATAAAACAGTTATATTACCGGTTCTTCTGTATGGTTGTGAAACTTGGACTCTCACTCTGAGAGAGGAACATAGGTTAAGGGTGTTTGAGAATAAGGTGCTTAGGAAAACATTTGGGGCTAAGCGGGATGAAGTTACAGGAGAATGGAGAAAGTTACACAACGCAGAACTGCACGTATTGTATTCTTCATCTGACATAATTAGGAACATTAAATCCAGACGTTTGAGATGGGCAGGGCATGTAGCACGTATGGGCGAATCCAGAAATGCATATATAGTGTTAGTTGGGAGACCGGAGGGAAAAAGACCTTTAGGGAGGCCGAGACGTAGATGGGAAGATAATATTAAAATGGATTTGAGGGGGATGGGATATGATGATAGAGACTGGATTAATCTTGCACAGGATAGGGACCGCTGGCGGGCTTATGTGAGGGCGGCAATGAACCTTCGGGTTCCTTAAAAGCCATTTGTAAGTAAGTAAGTATGTGGTATTATTTATATAAGTATAGCCATGTTACACGACGGAAATTACAATTAAACTCGTGGCTTGTGCAACAAATGCTGCAAACTAAGTTCATGAGACGTTCAAATAAAAAATTTTCAGATTTATTTTCAATGAAAAATACCAGAAATTTTGAAAGTCATTTGCTTCCGTAATAATGAAACATACTCCCTCTGAATGGTTTTTTTTTTTTGCCAAATATTTTTCTTGAACCTATCCACCTTCAGTTTTTGAGTTTCAATGCCAAAACGCAAGCAACAATGTCAGGACGATCGGAAGGTTTTTCATGTGGGAGTAAAGCAATAGCTATTTTAGATCATTGTGGATTGTAGGTGAGAGTTAAAAAAATTCAGGTTTGCTGTGCTTTCGAACAATAGACATAGCATCTTGGTATACCTAGTTGCTGCATGTAGAGCTTGAAATGTAGAGGGTAAAATCATTTCATCCTGCTAAGGAATCTTGCTAAAATGATCGGGAGGCTACATGATTTTGTAGGCTTCTTATTTTATAAGTAATACCTTTTAGTCTTTCCTTAGAAACTGTAATTTTTGCGCTCTCTCGAGCTAATACTGAAGAGAATGACGCATATAAATATCTACACCACACCGCCATTAAGTATATCAAAAACACCCAACCTCACTTGATTAATAACTATAAAAATATTTGATTTTAATAACAATATTAGTATCTTACGTAAGTTTTGTAGTTTATATATAGCCGCCACTCAGTAAATTATAGAAATTAAGATCTAATTTAAGATATTCTCTACATGTATTTATATAACCCCAAAACGTTTCACTTTCATATCATCGATATAGCATTAAAATATATAATTAATGAAAAAGTCACATCATGGCATTAACTATAATAATATTTCATTTCTAATAGTAATAATGTCATCAATCTTAAGTTTTGTAGATTTTAATATCCAATACACAGTTGTACTCAGAAAATTACATACCACAGAATCAGACCTATAAATTATTTTTAGCAAGTCTTGAAGTTTTTAATAACCAATTGAATTTGAGCTCTGAATATGTTAACAATCTTGCAGGTCATGGCCTTCGTGTAATAGGCTATTGTTTATTGTAGTGTGTGTTTTGTTTTATTCTGCAATGCAATTAGTTCTCAAAACTGACGAAAGATGGATTTTGTAAAATAGGAAAATTATGTAAGAAAACTAACGCTTCACTGAAAGTTACTATTTTTCTGAAAATCCTTGGATGCCAAGCTTCAAAACGACGGGTCATTCATTAAAATCCGTTTAGCCGTTTTCCCGTAATTTCCATTACCAGTTCAAATTATACATATAGATATCTCAATAAACAGAAAACTACAATGATAAATGGAGAGAACACGTAGAATGAATAGAACTATCTAGAATAACATATAGACTGCTTCATAACAAACCAGTTGAAAGGAGAAGCATAGGAGGTCCAAGAAAACGCTCATCAGACAAATATTAAACCACTTTGAAACCAGAACAATCTTGACTTCATTCGTGTGGTAAAATATGATAATGTTGATGATGATATTTCTACTTATTTGTTGACAAATGTCCCAGATCAAGCCACATAATCCCTGCCCTGAGTGAAGACTGTCTCGTTGTAATAGAATTCTCTTCCCTTGTCATAACACATTTGTAACACGTGACTGATCCAACATTATGAGAGTTATGAAACTTTTGTGCGAGATCGTGCGTATTTGCTTGTTTTCCGCACAGAACCAATACGCGGTAAGTGTGAAACACACATTCAGTATTCCCAACGTAACACACATAACAATTTCCCTCTTCTTACCGCTTAAGCGCGACATTCATTTTACTGCTTTAGGCTTTTAACATATTATTTTTAGAGACGTTTAACATAGCAACAATTATAAATTGGAAACTTACCACTGCAATTTCACCTAAATTGCAATGTTAATTATTGTTTTTAAATATTTGCAAAAATTAAGTAAAGTCTACTACTCCACTAAACTTATTGCATTCCTGATACAAGTAACATTAAGGAAGCCGTGAAAAAATCAAAGAGATTCCAGATGCCGATGTTATTACTGCAATATGTTATATAAATAATATTGTTAAAATATTAAAATGAAAAATAAATCATTACATAACCTTACCGCTTGTTTTAAGTTCGCATTTATAGACTGGGGGAAAAAAAAGACAGACGTATATCACGGCCTGCTGGAGTATAGTAAACACAGAAAACATTTTACAGCAAAAATGTTGAAGAAAGATATTTTGGTGTTCCGAAGTTGGCGTCATTAAACAGAAACCAACATGGAGATTTCATTGCAACTAATTAGAAATTCGTCTTTCAGGTATGTAATAAACGAGCTTCGCACAAAATAATGTACGATACACGAGCGGTATGTTTTTTCATGTTCTCGGAAATTAAAAAAGCTGAACTACGTTTCGCTTTTTCAATCTTTTCCTCGACCATGAAAACGACAACGTACCGCTCTTGTAACGTATATTACTATTGTAGTGTCACGGGTGTTTTTGGACGAAAATTCAATTTCTTTTATGGAGTTAATATTGAGAACATATTGAAGTGAAATAATTTTAATATGCAGCGAAATAGAAAGACGAACTATTCTTCTCTAGATCCCACGACAAATGTTACGGTTTAATTCGATATGTAGGCCCTAATTAATGTTTGCAATATCATTACTGGTCTAAAAAGGGGCTAACAGTCTAAAAAGTATCGGCCATATGACTGACGAAGAATATGAAATATCAATATAATAGGCCTATGATATTATATTATTATAATGTATAGCTATACTTTTTATTATTTATAAAAATTGGCTGCCAAGGGTTATCAACGCTCCCTTTGAAGAATATAGGTAAACAAAACATACAGAAAGCTGAACTCCAATACGAATAGAAGAATGGTAAACAGTATCACTTCAATATTGTCATTATTAAAGCAAATAGATCTAAATTAATGTTTACAATGGTAACATGTTTCAATGTTGTAGTTAAACATATTTTAAAAGCTATAAATCAGATATAAATGCAGAAGGTTTTATTAACAGACAGGAGTGTTGCCCGGGCAACGGGATGTGCTATTTGCTAAACATTCAATCGACTTCCAGGCGATGTCGCCACTTAGTACTTGTGTAAATGGTGTATATAAAGACGTAGTATGGTAAATTTGTAATGTATAAGATAGGGACTAACGGAGATTCGAACCTACTAATATTATTATTATTATTACTATTATTATTATTATTATTATTATTATTATTATTATTATCTATACTAATAATAAATCTGTAGCCGAAATTTTTTTGGTAATTTTCGATTTTCCAAAAATAATTGGTCCTAACATGTATAATTAACCACCCTGGAACCGAAAATCGCATTTTTGAAATTTTTGTTTGTATGTCTGTCTGTATGTTTGTTACCTTTTCACGCGATAATGGCTGAACCGATTTATACGAAAATTGGAATATAAATTAAGTCCGTTGTAACTTAGATTTTAGGCTATATGGGATTCAAAATACATTATTTAAAAGGGGGATTATAAGGGGGCCTGAATTAAATAAAGCGAAATATCTCGCTTATTATTGATTTCTGTGAAAAATGTTACATAACTAAAGTTTTTTTAAAATGATTTCCGATAAGTGTTATTCTTTGCAAAATTTTGATAGGACTGATATTTAATGAGATAAATGAGCTTTAAAATTAAAATAACGCCATCTATGAAGGTGCAATAAAATAACAAATGACTTCGTCTATAAGGGGCCTTAGACAGCAACAATCGAAAGGTATTATACTTAGCCTACAGAGAATGTTTCTGTGTTTCTATGAAGTAATATCGGAAGCTAAATTAACCGATTTGTATAATTAATTATTATTTCATCATTCTGAAGTGTAGTTTCTCTAGATGGACATAATGCTATAATGTTATTACAGTAACTTCTGAGTGCTCTCTGGACCAAAATGATAGCATTTTAATCATTTAAATACAATTTAAATTAAGTAACATAATAAACGATTTATCCTTCTATCAAACACGAATGTTCCCTGGATCAAATGTCCTATTTTAATTATGTAATTACTTTATATTTATTTCTAACGGGTGCAGCAGAGCGCACGGGTACAGCTAGTTATTAATAATATTATTATTATTGCGCTAGTTGTACGTAACAGCTAAACGGTAATTTTAACATTGTGTGGGTATGAAATCGTTGTTTTGAATTTCGCGTCCATATGTTGTATGCCAATATGCATAACTAGCCTTCTGGTGGAAGACCGGCATGGCAATGATTTTATGTCAGAATTTCGTCTTGTGTCAGGTCAAGAGAAAGTCCAGATATGAACTTCGCTCGACACTCTTTTTAAAGGATGTAGCGTCGAGAAAAAGAAGAGGGCATTTTAATAGGCCACATCGACTTCACCTGGGGAGCGCGCGCGGGGCGTGGAAGCAACAGCTGTTCGCGGGGCTCCTCTTCGAGTCAGTCGGCCCCCGTTTCGGCCACGTATCGATTGTGACTCTGCCCACCAGACACTCTCTGCCAAAAACATAGACCAGACCAATTCCCATGCATTAGCTGCTGCTGGGGCAAACAACTGAAGGGCATGAGCGTCCTCGCTGTAGCTCAAGCTGTAGTTTTCCCAGATTCAAATGTAGTGGCTCTTGATTTCGCTTCAAGGACAGTGTGTGGTCTTCTGTTGCGTTTATCTGTGCTGTCGTACATTACACCAGACTGTTAGTATTAAAAGAAAGTATTCCTACTTTGGAAATAACCCACATATAAAGAATATCGATCTAAATTGAAGAGTGTGGACCAAAATGTCACTTAGTCCATTCTGCCATTTTTATGATTTATACATATATATGATTTTTTTACACCTCTATCATATTTTAAGTAGAGATGAGCAAAAACATTTTCATGCGGTATTAAGGTACGGTCACACGTCGCTACTTTTGCACCGCTGCAGTACAAAAAACTGCGCAACTCTTGTACTGCGACGTGTGAACCCGAAAAGCAGCGGCTGCCGAACCTGCTGCCCGCTACTTTTCCATGCTGCGCGCAGCTTAAAAGTAGCGACGTGTGAACAGGGTTCTCAGGGTTGCAGCCGCAGCATTTTTGATATCGGTTTTGTTGAAACTTTTGCTGCGGTTACAACCAGTGTTGCCACCCAAATGTGCCAATGATACTTTTATTGTTTGGATATATTTTAATGTTAAATGTGATGAAAATAAATTATTTGTAACTGTTATTAAATACACAACACAGTCTGATCATAATTGCTGACGATATAATTCATAGTTCCAAACAGGAGGGTTGCCAACATTGATTACGTGAATATGCTGTTGGTTATCATTTAAGTATATAGGCGTTTTTAAAAACTTTATAGTAAAAATAATGCCAATTTCTGAATACTAGATACGACAGAAAAGCAAATAATAGATAAGTAAGCTTTCGCATGAGTTTCTTAATAATGCGAACATAACCACAAAATGTATATTGAGAAGTCAACACGCAGATGGAAACCTGCAGCATGACTGCGGCTGCAAAAGTAGCGCCTTGTGTGTGAACAGACTCGCAACCTCCAGTTGCAACTTTTGCTGCACTCGGGTTGCGCAGCACGAAAAGTAGCGTGCAGCGTGCTACTTTTGGCTTACGTGTGAACAAGTCACGCAATTTTTGCAGCTGCAGTACAATAGTTGCGCTGTAAAAGCAGCGATGTGTGACCGTACCTTTAGGCCCGTAACACACTTGAAGAGTTCTCGCCAGCGAGAAATGTGCTGCGAGAAAGAGGCGAAGAGCCTTCCTCCACACACTTGGCGAGTTCTCGCTATCACAGATCACACCTCGCTATGATCATCTATGCACTGCCTTCATGCAGAAAGCATTTTTCTGATTATAGTAATCACTCGTTGGGGGAAATATTATAGGTTATGTATTTACGTATATTGTCGTACTTAAATATATAACCTGTAAGTATATTCTCGTACTTTACAAATTATCTACGAACGCTATGTTGAATCTGAGTATTCAGATGATGAGGAAATGGAGTACATGAACATATTTTGTTAATGAAAAGAAAAAGTAGGTCTAAAATTAAAGCCAGAAATACTGAAAATCACATTGTATCTTACGATTTGAATGATAATACGTTTAGGCATTATTTCAGGTTGAATGGACTACAGTTTTCTGCCATTCATGATATGATAGAGGATTCTTTGCTATATTCTGATTAAAATTATGTAAACTGTTAAGACATATAGATACATTATTTCAAATATTTAATTAATACTATTAAATCTCATCAAAATAAAATATAGCCCTATTTATTTTCAGATATCTGATATTTGTCTCCAGATTTCGTCTTTAAGTTTCGTGTTTTTATAGTTTTCATCCCGTGCATCATATAAATAGGCCTACAGGTGACATCGTACAAGTTCGATAAGTTTTTGACTGCAATTATCAGCCATCTTTCCTCATTTTCAAATAAAAACAATATAATTCATCGCCACCTGTGATTTCTTTTTCTACATTCAATCGTCATAAAGAGTATAAATGTCAAAAATCTTTGCTAATGTGTCAAGAAAATTCGCTGAGCTACCGATTACAGCGAGAAACTCGCGGGAGGTTTTTGCCTCGAACGAGAATCTCTTCCAGACTGTGGACGTCCATTTGAATCCATGTTATCATCAACCTTTGAATTTTCTCGCAACACATTTCTCGCTAGCGAAAACTCTTCAAGTGTGTTTCGGGCCTTATAGGTTGTTCTGTAATGGTTGTGAAATTTGGACTCTCACTTTGAGACAGAAACAGAGTTTATGGTGTTTGAGAATAAGGTGCTTAGGAAAATATTTAGGGCTAGGAGGGATGAAGTTACAGGAGAATGGAGAAAGTTACACAACGCAGAACTGCACGCATTGTATTTGTCACCTGACATAATTAGCAACATTATCTAAATCCAGACGGTTGAGATGGGCAGGGCATGTAGCACTATGGAAGAATCCAGAAATGCATATAGGCCTAAAATGTTAGTTGGGAGGCCGGAGGGAAAAAGACCTTTGTGGAGGCCGAGACGTAAATGGAGGAATAATATTAAAATGGGTTTGAAGGAAATGGAATATGATTGTAGAGATATGCTCAGGATAGGGACCGATAGCGGGCTCATGTGAGGGCGGCAATGAACCTCCGATTCCTTAAAAGCCAGTAAGTAAGTAAGGTTAGCCGGTTATTTCTGCTTGCCGGAATAACCTGATAACCGGTTAATTTCCTCAATAACCAAACGACCGGTTATTTTTAATAGTACATTATGCAACGAGGCTATAATGGTAGTAATTAAGAGGCGAGTACGTTTATGAAACGATCGCAACTTTTTATGCTGGACCATATTTCTAACTTGAAATTATTAATAAGTATTCATGTTATTCTTATCTGACTGAGGAACGGAACTGACCTAGTGCAATACCTCGTAAATTGTGAGATGTGCGCAGACGCGAAAGTATTGATTTTTTCCGAGAAACAAATGTCGACATTGACCTTGATATAATCTAGAGAGTGAAATAAACACTAATCTTGATATAACCTTGAAATTGAATTTGACATTGAAAAACGAGATGACAAATTGAATTTATTTGAATTTTATTTACAATTAACGCTAATTATTAATCTAATCTCGCGCTAATTATTAATCTAATCTCGCGCTAGTTGTCTTTCGATTGCTTATCCGAGAATAATCGATACCTGAGCTTTCATATTGCTACAATGGTATTTTCTGATTGGTGGAACACCTGAACTTTAATGAATAGGTGTACTTTAATGAGGTCCATTAAAGGGCTGCTACCAGGTGTATAATTACTACATTTCGGCATGGTCGAGCATAAAATATACACCGAATCATATGTGTTTTTAATTTATCTCAAATTTAATGTCAGTGGAACATCGTTTCTTTTATTATTTTGCGCTCTATGTAATCAACTCTGTATACAAATTGTCTCGTTGGCCAGTCCTAGATAGGTTGTGGATTACTTCACCTGTTCACAGATGGCAAACTGTAATTCAACTTAGAATCAATGGCAATAATACTCCTGTAAACTATCCCCGTGTGAATCTGGCTTTTATGAGGAACACAGCAATATTATAGATTTATATTGCCAAGCAGGCTGCAGAAATTGGCGTACGTGAGAGTCTGAATGATCATTCGCTTGATTTTGACCCGTTTACAATTGACTTTAAAAGCCATGTATTTACAGTAGCTTTCGTGTACCATACAATCAGGGTAATGCACGAAGTAAAATGAATGTAACCTCTATGAAGATTAATATAACATTTGAGCACAGCAAAATTACATTTAATTATTTTGCCAAATAACACGAATAAATCCCACTATACCTAATTGTACTGTATAATGCAAAACAAAATACATAAACTCATTAAAACTGAGGATAAAAAATTATTATACCTAGGCTACGTAAAATCACGAATTTTAAAACAAATTTTAGTCAAATGGTATGCATAAATGGTTCATAACGTAATTTTGTATAGAGTATGTTGTAATGATAAGCCAAAATCCGGATCGTTATTTTTAAGAGATAGGGAATTAAAAATAAGTTAAAAATTTGAATTAAAAGTGATCACTTTAATATCAATGTCTTCGATTATAAAATGGGAATATGCATTAATAATAGTATATTTCTTCAATTTCTTCCCACTGCATTAAAATTAAAAGAAGTAATACTTCCTTACTCATTTATTACACTATTATCAATTTTATATAAGAATAATTGTTGCGTCAACCATCTTCTATCAACAGGTTATTGAAGTTAGGCCTACATAATGGAATTCCTTTAATAAAGCAGTATACGAGTATTAGTGACTGCCCTATTTATTTTCTTAAAATACACGTCATATCGAAGGAAACGCTACTGAATTTATTTCTATATACGGTAATTAATAATTGTTATATATAAAGGTGAGAATGTAATTGAAGCAGATTCAAATTTTCTATTCATTAAAATATTCTAAAATAATTTTAAAACATGTTCATCCTTAAAACATTTCTTGAATTACGAAAAATAAATCCTGGTTGTCCATATACGTCATCTACGATCTCATAATTTGGTTTTCAGAATTTAAATTGTGTGAAAGGATTAAACCTACATCTTTAACAGAAAAAGCACAAGCGATATTTCCAGAATTCATACAGTATTGAAAATTTGGTTGTAGAGAAACTATGAAAATTTATGAAACAGTATATTTAACATTCAATGGAAAAATATTTAATACAAGTATAGGTCTACTCCAGGTAATAGGACTGTGTATACATGTGACGCAATTAAAATTATACTATAGACCAGGAATGTCAATTGATGCCTACAGGAGCAAGCGCGCGCTTTAGAGCCCACGAGAGCCTGAGCGCTTTACAGCGGAAAGAAAAGAGACAGACGAAAGAGGTGGTATATGCCGCTTGGTCGAGCTATATTCAGGGATGGCCAGCATTGATTCAATAGATAAAGGGAAGAGAACTTATTAAAACTGTATCCATGGTAATTTTTAGATTTGCCTGAGAAGTATAAGTGCGAGTTGGTATAGCGCTGGCCTTCTATGCCCAAGGTTGCGGGTTCGATCCCGGGCCAGGTCGATGGCATTTAAGTGTGCTTAAATGCGAGAGGCTCATGTCAGTAGATTTACTGGCATGTAAAAGAACTCCTGCGGGACAAAATTCCGGCACATCCGGCGACGCTGATATAACCTCTGCAGTTGCGAGCGTCGTTAAATAAAACATAACATTTTTTATAAGAATGAAAGTTTTAATTTTAATGCTCATTTTTCAGAAGTTTGATTTCTTTTATTCAAAAGAAATATTTTCTCAACTTTTCGTATAGAAAAGTGAAATTTTCAGGTATAGGCCTATTTATTTTGTAGCCATGCAGAATGTTTTCGTAAATCTAATATACCGTATATACGTATTACTGAAGATAGTGAATTGAAAATTTTGAAAATATTCGCATGGAAATTGTTTGTAAGGAAATGAATTAACAAAGCAACTACTGTTACATCCTAAGCAAAAGATACGTGCCCATGTGTTGTAAAAATATCAGCTCTATAGCTTCAGCAGATTTCGAGAAAATAATTTAATATTCTGATGATAGGGAGTTGCTCACAAATATCACCTTAAAAGCATAATGCGATAAGAGTTCTGTTATGTAATATTAGTTACACTTAAAACAGATACAGTACCTAGGTAACTTTGCTTTGTACTGTAATATTGTTTTGATTAGTTTATTGATTACTTTTGTAAGGCTAAAGATACCATCAATATAAATTCCAACTTATCATGTCATACTCAATCTCTTTCTTTGGAATATCACTTTCTTTATGAATGATGTGTTTCATCCACGTAATACAGTATAATATTATAGGCCTATTACTATGGAATTTAAGTGAATATTCCTTCTTAACTCTCTATTATGTTATTAAGATTTAAAACATAAGTGCAATATTAAGAAATCAGTGTTAGTACTTTTGTTTTACAGACAATATAGATAATATTAAACAGAAAGAAGCCATATAAAAATAACGACATAAAATTTCACTTTCCGTTTGAAGTTTGTGCACCACTGGTTTCTTAATCCAACAGGTTGCTTATTCATATACACAACCCTTCCTATTTCCATACATAGCGCTTGCTGCCCGCGCACGACGTCAAGGTCAGAAAAATGCGCTTGCTTTGACATCACTGCCATAGACTATACATTAATATCTGCAATATGGATTAGTACTTACATGCCTCAACTGTTTCTCAATTCATTAAAACATATCTTCCATATATATATCTAACTTTAGACTCCATGCTATTGTTTTATTTCTACAACCAAGAAAAGTTAGTAAATATAAAACGTAAATAGCATTTTCACTCGATAGAGAATAGAGTGGTGATAGAAGTGTTTCAATGCTTGGCCACAGCAGTCTATCTCTCGAATATCTTTCGATCCGCTCTCGCAAACTGTTCGGGTGCAGTGGAGATCACTCTTGCACAAAAAGCACGGGTTGCTGATCACTGGCCTATGTGATTTGTTAGTTGAAGTATATTCGGATACAAACATAACCAATACATTCGAACACAGAATAAAAATTCATCGAAGTAGTAAATGTGAAATACCAAACGGAATAGGAGGAGAATATGTACTTAATATGTTATTTATTACAGAAAGTCTGTATAAATATAAAAAAATGACATTTGAATATAATGTTGGTTACATATCAGTATGAATGTTGTTGAAATCCGAGAAATGGCATCAAACAAAATCCAGCTTTTGAAAGAATTAAGTAAGGATGATTTTGACAGAAGAAATGAGTTCGTCTGATGGACGTTAGATTTTTGGACGCCGCAACTTTCTGTTTAATAGGCAGAGCCAATCGTCGTAACTGTCGATATGTCTCCTGGCAACCGTCACTCGATGGCACAAGCGCAAACATAGCAACCCCAGGAAGTCAATGTGTGGACAGTTAGCGGAAAACAGTCAAATCGACCCATTCTTTTTTCGAAAGAAATTTAAAAGCATACATGCATCTACGGATTTTGCATGATTATGATTATTCCAGCTTACAAACAATTCTTTCAATTGTTTCCCGGTGTACTTCAGGAGATTTCCTTTCTCTGAGCAGGTAGATAGATAGGTAGGTAGGTAGGTAGGTAGGTAGGTAGGTAGATAGATAGATAGATAGATAGATAGATAGATAGATAGATAGATAGATAGATAGATAGATAGATAGATAGATAGATAGATAGATAGACAGACAGACAGACAGACAGACAGACAGACAGACAGGTAGGTAGGTAGATGGGTGGGTGGGTGGATAGATAGGTAGATAGATAGATAGATAGATAGATAGATAGATAGATAGATAGATAGATAGATAGATAGATAGATAGATAGGTAGGTAGGTAGGTAGGTAGGTAGGTAGGTAGGTAGGTAGGTAGGTAGGTAGGTAGGTAGGTAGGTAGGTAGGTAGGTAGGTAGGTAGGTAGGTAGGTAGGTAGATAGATAGATAGATAGATAGATAGATAGATAGATAGATAGATAGATAGATAGATAGATAGATAGATAGATAGATAGATAGATAGATAGATAGATAGATAGATAGATAGATAGAGACAGAGAGAGACAGATAAAACGAAAGAAAATTCCTAAACAAAATTTTTACGCTAAATGGATCGGAAGAAGGCACAGAAATCAAAAGAATTTCATCACTCATTATTTCAATGAATTTTCTATTCGTATTATTAGTTTTGTTCAGCTTCATGGCCTATTCTAAACGAAAACATCTACTTATTTTCTATAGTAATTTTAAAGACGTAGTAAGAAATTTAATGAATATACGATATAAAAGAATATTCAGTGACATGAAAAATATTTTATACGAAAATTTTAACGCAGATACCAAATAAGTAAACATTATTGCACGGTGAAAAACTATATTTTGTTACATTCTGTACACCTGAGAAACATTTTTCTTAAATGCTGTTATATCATTATTAAACTTTTGTCTGTAACAATTTATGTTAAAAATAAGAATTATAAAGTGTCTTAGAAACGTTGTCCACATTATTCGAACATGTAACCCAAATCTTTCCATCAAGGATGGGTAAACATACTGGTTTAAAGAATTTTAGTACTTAAAAGAAAATAAACTTTAATTAATACAGCTTTCACCACAGCTGATACTCCTTCAAAATCCATCCAATATGACACGTGGACCATGCCAGTATGCTACAGCAAAATTTGAATCAACTGACAGCGTTTATAGGACAAGGTATATACTGAAAAAGACATATGAAATACCGTAACATGCGTTAAAAGAACGTTTCCTTCCGGGGCGTATGTCGTGATGTATGAAATTTCGGTGAAACTAGCGCTGTTACTTCTCGTGATTTCGGAAGTGAAAATTCGCCATTACTGACAACTGACAATGTTACAAAGCAAGAAATCACCAGCCTTTGCCCACGTATATCCATGGCATAATAAAAGCATAAAATAAAATAAAATAAAATAAAATAAAATAAAATAAAATAAAATAAAATAACCTAGCCTGTCACAGATTCGTATATGCAAGGTATAGAGTGAGTGTATACTAGCCTGAGAATTTCGTAATATCATCAAAATTATGTTGGCATGACTGAGGAGAGAGACCTAAACACTTTAAGATGTATAAGCGAAGTACGACGAAGTAATTCAGCTCTAGTTAGCCGAAATTTCATCTGTTACTGAATTTACATCATCAATCGCAACATCACTTCCCATTACTGTATCGAACTACAAGATAGTATTAGGATGTATAACTCAGATAGTCATTCAAATTGTTTATCTTCAGTATGAAACATTTGTTCAAATACTAATGGCTGTCCTCCAGTCAGGTTGATTTGACAACGTTTCGCTGCCAGTAAAGATCTTAGTAGCTCAGATGTTAATATTAAGGTGAATCTTGAATTTGGTATTGCCAGTACAGGGAATTAAAAACAAACACTGAAAATATCTTAGTTTTGTAGTGTGGGGTAGTAGAAACTCGATGTGATCACTGGGAGAGCTGTGGTCCCACCCAACCTGTCCTAAGTAGGTTCCTTACTTATATAGGAAAATCGTCGTACTTGAAGGAAGAAGGCGGCCATATTTTTGTCGTTGTAACCAAACCAAATCAAACCTAACGTGCTACACACCTATTGTAACATTCCTAACATTTAGCACACCTGTTGTAACATTCCTCAGTTTCATTTTGTTTACCGATATTGGCATCCCTGCTACACCTATCTGCTGGAAGTCAGAGTCATCTAGTGGAAGTGAAGTGAAACTGCGACTCTGTTAATTACGTTTCCTAAGTTGATTCTGTGTTATTATGTCATTGTAGTGATAATTGCATATGTATTGTACAATAAAAACTGAAATATGTCGTGGCTGAAATAAAAGTGTTCTAAATTGATTTCCAGCGCCACAATCCCAGTGATAAACGTGTGAATATTCGTTAGCATTCCGTTGGAAGTGGCAATAGGAAAATGCAGATTGACCAATATTAATTTAATGACTTACGTTACTGATTTACTTACTTTAATCACCTGTTAGAAAATATAATGAAATGGTACTCACCATTACATCGGAAGGTCCAAGTTCCTCCTTCTACTCCTAAACATGCGTCAATTCTGTTGAAAAGATTTCGGAAAACTGCAAGAAGTTTATTTTCTACTCGGTACACTATGACACACAGTTTTTTCCTCTTAAAACAGGATTAGACTTATGTCTTTCATACTTTTAGTCTATATGCTATAGCAATTGTTTGTGATGATGAAACGTGCATCCCGGAATAATGACGACGAATTTCTTTCTTGCAGGACTTGCAACAGAACACTTTTTCACATACAGTAACTGTAGTAAATGAACTTTCTTGGTTACACAAACCTAATTCTCACAATATTATACAATATTATACACTGAATCACGCTCACAACACAGAAATAAACTTCCCAGCCTAGCAACAGCACCACGAATCAACTGCATACGAACCGGTTATCATGCCGCACGTTTCCCATCAGCCGATCTCGACTACACCGGGAACACAGTTCGACTAGTTCCGACTGTTTCCGATCAACATAACTGACGTACACCAATGTTTTGACGAACGGCATAAATAAGTCTATATAACTTCAACCATATTACTGAAAAGACTTCATGTCTATCATCAACACAAACTATGTTTATTAAAACTGTGTAAAGCTTATATTTATTTTACGTGATAGATTAAAATAATGTATCATTTCACAATAGAAGTTAGCTAATATTGTAGCTCGTTCTGTTCCATCATATTCTTTACAATCCGCTTAAGATTTCCTGTTTTAGTGTCTTCTTTAGATTGTGATTTTGTAACGAACACTGAGCAATGTATGTGATAGCCTGAAATTCTGGAGAAGAATGGTTTCTACGATTGCTGATTAAAATGAAGAGTTACGGCGCAGCTAAACTAGACGGGTTTAGACGGAACAGGCTTTTGAAGTGAATGCTAGATATCATGTCAGCAACCGCCGACATATTGAGGCCGTGTCTCAAAGCTACATTTTCAGCTGAAGTGAACTAGATTGTTGACTAAATAGGTGGATGTGATGTCAGAAGTTATGATCCAAAGCTACATAGTGCATAGCAATCAAGTCCGTAGTAGCTAGTAAACGAAAATGCTTGCTTGAGTGTTGACTTGTTCACTAAACAAACATGGATACCTCATCAGCAATTGGGGTTATGAAATTTGAAAATGCTTTGGAAGAGAAATAATGTAAATATAATGTAGAATAACACGTTAACTTTGAACACTGACATTGTTAGTACCTTCTGTACAATGTTTTAAACATTATTGTAATATATTAAGCCCTCATCTTTTCCACATAATTCGTAATGAAACTGTATTAGGACACTGCCTTCTTAATTTAGTGCTGCACCGTGATGTCATAGTTTTTAGAAAAATAGTCTATAAGGAAGGCCATGTTTCAAGCATACATTTCCGAAGCTGCCTAGTGTGTAGTTTACAAGTCACCTAGTTGCTTGTCACTAGTGTGTAGTATGGACTTGAGCTTTGAGACACGACCTGAATTGCAGGTCGGAGCGTGAAACACGCTGGGCTTAGGGATTTAAGAAAAAACGCGGACAGGAGTCACCAGTGCCAAAGTCTGATGTCATTATGGTAGATGATAATGATAATTATGCTGATTTTATAATGTGAAATTATGGGATTCGATGTAATTAGTTGCGACAAAAGATTTTTTACATTTCTGTTTGTCGTGAATAACGTCTTTCAATAAAATCAGAATGATTTACGGGGTGCCAGGACGGAAAAGTCTACGTAGTCGATGTAACGTTTGCAGAGTCATCCATTCCGACACCATAACTTCCTATTAACACGGTTGAAATAAACGTGGTTTCGTTCGATCGAGTAATTTACTACGATGCGAGCATGACCTTGAGTTGGCGCGCGCCTGCGCGAGACGCGGGTGGGGGTCCGCGGCGGCTGTCGGACATTTTGGGAGTGGGGGAACTAGAGATGGGATAAACTGTTCTTTTTAAGAAACATTTTCGACTGTATACCTTATTTTATTTCAAGGAGTGCAGTTCGGTGGGTTATTTGAACACCGAACTGTACTCCTTGAAATAAAATAAGGTATAACTGTTTCATGAACGAAACTGTTCCAAAATAACAGTTCCAAAGAAACAGTTTCATAAGAATATGTTTCCAGCATCAGTGCCAACTGTTCCAACTGTTTCAACCTCTCATCTGCTTCAGGAACGCGTTTCAAAGGTCTTGAATCGTCTTTAAATCAGCTGTTCAGTTACTTTTTTTTTTAGTTGGTTATTTAACGACGCTGTATCAACTACTAGGTTATTTAGCGTCGATGAGATTGGTGATAGCGAGATGATATTTGGCGAGATGAGGCCGAGGATTCGCCATAGATTACCTTGCATTCACATTACGGTTGGGGAAAACCTCGGAAAAAACCCAACCAGGTAATCAGCCCAAGCGGGGATCGAACCCGCGCCCGAACGCAACTTCAGACCGGCAGGCAAGCGCCTTTAACCGACTGAGCCACGCCGGTGGCTTTCAGTGTACTATGACAACAAAAGTCATTTTTCTTAGTTTACTGTTAAGGGTACAGTAAATAACTACAATTCAAAATTAATCGATTTTAGTAAAAATAGTTAAATAATTTAATAACGATGACATTCGCCGATGATATTTTTCGCGGTATATTAATAATTAACACTATGTTAGGGCACCATGAACATATTCTCCATCAATGGACAGCTAATAATTAATATCAGATTTAGTAGGGAATTTGATTCGTACAATTCAATTGCGCGATCCTACATAGGCTACTGTTGCACGAAGGCCGTGTGGAACATGGATATTATATCTGCTTTCGATTGGAGGTCAATGATAGCGCTACACATGACCTTTGCAGACATCAAAGAAGAGGAAGACTGTTTAGAAATTGAACTGTTTCCCCTCTTGGAGGCTTGGAACCATGTGCATCGTTGGAGCATGTAACATTCTTTGGAACAGTTGGAACAGGTTATTTCACGAAACTGTTTCGTATCTAAACAGTTTCAACTGTGGAACAGTTCCAAATAAACTGTTCCATCTTTTTTACCCATCTCTAGAGGGAACCTTTCCCGCAGTATATCTGACTCCGATGTGCTAGAGTGCTGATCTCCGTGAGAAACTAATTCTCTCGTCAAGATCTATCCACATATCGACCTTTGGTTTCCTTATTAATGGCTTCCTCTCTTCGCCGATAATATGAGCGTGGGTATCAGAATGTTTAACTTCAAAGTGACGCTTAATGTTGTACGTTTTTGTCTGTACATTGATATGGCAAATTAAACATTGAACATTGTTGTCGTCAGACTAGACAAGATACAAGCCCTCCCAACTGTCGACGCACTTCTCTTCGTTCTTATTCAAAACAGTCAAGTACAAGCGATAGTACACCATATGGATGAATGAATGACTGATGGAACGCACAACCCAGCAATGCCTGCAGAATATCATCGAACAGACGAGAAGAGTTGATGATCGCATGCATTCGTACACCACCACAGAGAGGAGTGGGGGTCCGCACAGGGCAGCCACAGGCCAGCGCCCGGGCGCCCTAGCCCTGAAAACTTTGTGTTAGAATGGTCTGATTTAAGCCATAACAACAATTGAACTTCGTAAAATATTTGTGGTGATAAGTTAAAAGAAAATGAAGAGTCCATTGCAAAAATGATGGATGTCACTTTCTTGTCGAAAATGAACCAAGAGTGCCATTTTTTTTTTTACATTTAATTTTTTATTTTCAGATATGCCTAGTAATATAATAAAATAAGTATATATAAATTTCAATCATAAGACACATCTGTTTTGCAAATGTTTATTCGCTATATGAATATGGAATATATTAACGTTTTCGCCTTATTGGGCATCATCAGATATAATAAAATATGTAATCTGAACCTTGATCAAATTGAAGATCCAACACCATGTATAATACACTGCTCATTTGTTATTTGCTCAATTTGATCAAGGTTCAGATTACATATTTTATTATATCAGATGATGCCCAATAAGGCGAAAACGTTAATATATTCCATATTCATATAGCAAATAAACATTTGCAAAACAGATGTGTCTTATGATTGAAATTTATATATACTTATTTTATTATAAGGCTATCAATACATAGCTCAAGACATGTAGAATGTAGTACATAGAGAGTTATATGGCATTAACACTAATAGTCATTGTCCACTAATGATCGGAAAATCACAGTTCAGCTTTGACGGCTAAGCATTTCAAACTTTCAATTGCTTCTCCTGTAAAATGTATTCCAAATGACATCCATCATTCTTGCAGTGGACTCTTCAAAAGGTAGGCCTAAATGAATTTAAAATTTCAGATGTCGGCCAGTACTCACCGAAAAACCCAAAGGAAATACAGAGTCAATCAGCCTGGGCTAGAAAAGTTGTATGCGTAGTTGGCCTAACTGCTGCGCCATGCACTGATGACCTCTTGCTCGAGTACGTTTCGTGTACGTAAACACGTTCACACAATGAGGGTGCAGTTGCATACCGTATATTTAGAGTGCAGTAGTGTGTCCATTATGAAATATAGCCTTTAACAACGAGTGCTTATTTACGACAACTTTGTGAAATACGAATCTTGGAGAACAGTTGTAACAAACTTCCGTCAGTCATGCCCTGATTTACCAGAGCCTTCTAAAGAAATGATTTACAATTTAGTGAAGAAAATTAGTACAATTAGATCACTATTTGATTAAAAAAAAAAGAACATGTGTGAAGCATGTTCTGACTGAGGAGATGTTAGATGAAATTGGCCACTTATTCATTCGTTCATTTTATTCCATAGATCTTACATGAGCAATGAACCTATAAGATGTGGAACAAGTCAAAATTTTGCAATATTACAATTACATCATTCCGCTGTGTAGCTCAGCAGGTAGGGGTATCTCAGTCTTCAGTGATAAGAAGTACGAAACCATTAAAATTAGAACTTTATAAAATTCGTGTAGTTCAGAGGTTAACGAAACCGATTATCAGAGCAGACTTGGGTTTCTCGTGTGGTTTCACCAGTCAGTGTACGATGGACTACTGACCACATCTTAATTTTTATAGTGACGAAGCATGGTTCCATCTCAGTGGTTAAAATTAGAGTTTACGCGAATAATCCACATTCACTTGAGGAACTAAATACATCCGGCACGAAATTAGAGCCATTTCGGAGAACGAACTGCGGCGAGTTGCTGGACATGTCTTCAGCAGATGTGCAGCCTGCAAGATATCACAAGGACGTCATTTTCAACATGGATTGTGAATTCGGTAAGTACGTCATTATGCAATACTAACCGCAAAAGCGCGGAACGATTCCTTCGCATATGGTAGTGTCGTTACGTATGAATCAGCCGCCGTGATTGCGGTTAGGAGTCTAGTTCTGGCTGGCTCACTTTCAGCGTATTCCGAATCTCACCGGACCGGTGGACAACAATGACGTCACGCTGCAGCGAAATAGGAACAAAACTGCTGGAAGGTTCCATGGCTATCATGGCGGCTGTACAAGTTGTCTGTGCTACGCTAGCAAGATTTTTCCTTAATTTCCATACTGTCATCTCGTTCAAAGAAAAGAGAGCATAAACAATTTATTTCTTGAACCGGTAGTAATAACTGGTCCGTTGACATGTTCGCTCATAAGCCATTAACATATTGTTTTTACGTTGTGCTCATTACAAACAATACAGCAGAACACACCGCCATGGCACAACAGTGCACGATGTCATTCGTCTGCTAATTCCCGCCCTACACAAGAACCAATCAGATTCACTGATGGAAACTGCCACCACCTCTGCAAGCAGATAGCACCGGTGCGACACCGGTGGAGCATCAGTGACGTCATCGTTGAAATTCGGAACACCGTGATGCCATCGGATTGCTCAGCGCTGAGATTCGGAATACGCTCTTTGTACAAACAAATGCATATCATTGGAAATAGCGTCTAGCGACGACTGGCGGTCGTTTTGGGCGTGGACAAAAATTTACGGACAGTATATTTCGCAACTCCGATATGCTGGCGCGCTAATTTTAGTACCAAACATGAACAAAATTTTCAGGATAGTTTATCTCGCTGCTTCGACAAGCTAGCGCGCTGATTTTGTTGCTAAACGACAGATCACGACTGCCGGATATTTTTGGCGTGGACGAAAATTTCTCAGCAATACATCTCGCGACTCCGACAAGCTAGCGCGCTGATTTTGGTGTCAAACAAAAGAACTCGTGTAAAGCTTCGATTTAAGCCAGATGTATTCGCGTAAAAGCCACGGCCGTGTCCCCAACACAGCCACATACATTTTTTTTTGTTCTTAAATTCGCCTAGTGACAATTTTAATTCCATAGAAATTCAAACCAGAAATCTGGAACGGATTCCTAACCTGGTACATTTTTATATTACCATAATGCAGGAGAGAATGGATACCCATTCAGCAGGTACTATTAAATATTCCTAATTTTACAATGGCATCCGCTAGCATGAAGAAACGTTTAATAAGTAAACTGCTGAAGACGGCGGACACCACTCCGAAACATACGGAAATCCAAGTTAGATTACATTACATATTTTAAAGATAATAAAATTTTAAACTTTTGAAACTTTAAGTCTTAAAATTTTCACTTGTTGTCAACGTACGTTATAAAGTGAACTATAAGAAGAATGATATTAATTTAATCATCGAATAAAAAGCTGTAAAGGCATTCAAACTTCCTGGATTCATGTTTAATGTAATGTGATTCAAGAGAGACTTTGAAATAGAAGAAAATAGGTAGGCTACATATAAAAGTGTGGTCACGTGAGTTTAACTTGTGGCACCGAAAGAACATACAGATACGGTAAGAGAAATGAAGTGCGAGACAAACTGTTAAAAAGAAGTATTAATGAATAAAACGTAAGGAGAAGATATCTGATACAATGTAAAATAACAGAAATTTATCAACAGTAATCTCACTAGACGTTTTGATTTATCTAGAGAAAATCAAAACTGGAGTGGGATTTAATTGACTATTACACGATTAGAAGAAAGTATATAAAAATTAGAAGTAACGAAGTACTCCAATACAATAAAATATTAATTGACTTACGAAAATACAACTGTCTTCAAATGTATTATTGTACCATCTCAACATTATAAATATTACGCTAGATGTATGCTAGATGGCAGTAGTGTCTTTATACAGACACTGTAATGATTACTATTCAATAAATCTTAATATTAAACAATCTCTGATACGTGACTATCCATAATATCATATAGCAGAAGTTCTTTTTATCCTCTCTGAGCAGAAGCTATAACATAACCTAACTAATATACACAAGTGTTAGAAAAGTTTTAATTAACGACGATGACATAAAAAATAAACATGAATAATTTTAAAAGGAATAATTATTCAATGTACAATTTTCAAATTTGAATGTGGTTGGTGGTTCAATTGATGTTATATTGGACGTGTGCGTAATAGAAGTGGAACTCGTTGATTTAGGCCTACATGGTGTATTCAACTTATTCAGGATTTCCGAATGGTGCTCTTCATTTAATTGTAAATCGGATTTCAGAAGATGCATAGGTGTGATCAGTGATTTTTATTAATTCTTGTTCTTGAATGCCAATGCGAGTCATATTTGAAACTGCTGTGCATCGACTGGAGTGGTTTGTATATATATATATATATATTTTTTTTTTTTTTTTGACGTCCAGACCAACGCAGTGTGAAATGTTGGCAAACAAAGAAACAAATGCTAGGGACGCGATAAAATTAAACAAATGCTAGGGACGCGATAAAATTAAACAAATGCTAGGGACACGATAAAATTAAACAAATGCTAGGGACGCGATAAAATTGTGCGATAAGCAGCCATGATTGGTTGAAAGACGTCCTTTCGTACAGTTTTATTGGTCGAAAGTAGTGTGACGTAGTAAAAGTGTAATAGTCAGTGAAATGCAGTATCTTAATAATGATATTTTTGTAGAAAACTGTATAGCTTTTACAGTAGTTTGTCATGTGAGATAGGTACACTTATAAAAAAAAAAGAAACACACACAGATCTTTCTCTGAGAGCATCAAGGGAAACATTGGTGGCAAACCTAACTGTATATTTACGACGATGAACTATATAATCTACAAGTAGCCACTTTAAATATATTTTCTAAATAATTAACAATAAACTCACTTATTCGTTGGGCGCAGTCACCTGCTGTTCAAGAAGTCAGTCCAGAATGCAGTTCGTGTGTTTGATTCTGCAGTAAAGCAAAATAAAACTTCTTCCGTTACATGCTCAGAACACAATCTGAAATTAAAATATTAATAACATTTTTATAGTTTTTACATTAACAATTGACAAAGATGCGCTATTATTTATAGCTACCACATATTTTTAAAATAATTGTTTGTCGTCCCTATTTGTGTTGTCTACACTTCCTTACACGTTCTTTTCCGGTAATGTTGGCACGTGGTTTTTTTGTTTCCACAACAAAGCAATACTGACTCTTTAAAAACCGTTATTTTTTTCTTTTATATACATTTCATTTGGAAACTGCCATCTATCGGGTGATTAAATAAATAAATCAACTTTAGGAACTTCATACAACTTCATCTTACAAGAAGTGCTACAGATTTTCTGAGTTTGTATGTCGAAAATAAATGTTTACAATGTTATACGGAGAGCGTTCAGTAATTTCATCACCACAAGAATTGCATATTAAAATAATTTACTATTAAGATAGGAAAAACTGCATATTTCAAGGAGTCTTAGCAGTTTCACATCTGTCTGTCTCTTTTATGTCTAATTTGCTGTATAGTCAATATTCACATTTTTAGCCTTATAACAGCACCTGTACTAACACAGTTTTGTGGTACTTGACATTTATTTACTTCCTTGCGTTATATAACAAAATTTGATTCTTAGTGTCTATAAATTGCTTTAATTTCCTACTGTAGGTTGTTGCCTATGTCATTGGATAGATAAGGGAGATTGCATCCAAAATAGTTAAAGTACTCACTTCTTTCAAATAGTAGTAGTAGTAGTAATAATAGTAATAATAATAATAATAATAATGATGATAATAATAATAATATTATATTATTATTAATATTATTATTATTATTATTATTATTATTACAGACGTGGGCAAATTATTAACAAAATTGACGATTTTTATGATAATTCTGTTTACAAAATTTTGCTTTTCAATTTAAACTACAGTTGACAATTTTGCATATTTCCATTATTACAGTAGACAGAAATATGTAAAAATGTCAACTGTAGTTAAAATTGAAGAGTCAAGTTTTGTAAAAATATATAATAAAAATCTTCAATTTAGCTAATAATTTATAAATTAGCAAAAATGTCAACTGCATTGAAGAGCCAAATTTTCTAAAAAAATAAAACAAAAATCTTCAGTTTTGCTAATAATTTGGAAATATCGAAAATGTCAACTGTAGTCCAAATTGAAGAATCGAATTTTGTAAAAATATACAATAAAAACCTTCAGTTTTGCTAATAATTTGTAAATATGCAAAAATATCAAATGTAGTCCAAATTGAAGAGTTAAATTTTGAAAAATATACAATACAAATCTTGAATTTGGCTAATTATTTGGAAATACACAAAAATGTCAACTGTAGTCTAAATTGAAGAATCATATTTTGTAAAAATATATAATAAAAATCTTCAATTTTGCTAATAATTTATAAATTAGCAAAAATGTCAACTGCATTGAAGAGCCAAATTTTCTAAAAAAATAAAACAAAAATCTTCAGTTTTGCTAATAATTTGGAAATATCGAAAATGTCAACTGTAGTCCAAATTGAAGAATCGAATTTTGTAAAAATATACAATAAAAACCTTCAGTTTTGCTAATAATTTGTAAATATGCAAAAATATCAAATGTAGTCCAAATTGAAGAGTTAAATTTTGAAAAATATACAATACAAATCTTGAATTTGGCTAATTATTTGGAAATACACAAAAATGTCAACTGTAGTCTAAATTGAAGAATCATATTTTGTAAAAATATATAATAAAAATCTTCAATTTTGCTAATAATTTGTCCACGTCTGTAATATTATTATTGTTATTATTATTAGTATTATTATTATGCTAAACTTTAATTGGCCTTGTGCTGTTGTTTTGCACGTTAATATTCTAAATAAATAAATAAAATTATTATTATTATTATTATTATTATTATTATTATAAATAAATGGATCCGACAACCTGATCGCCTCACTAGCAGTGAATGGAGACAAGCTCTTAAAATGACAGCTAATGTTTGTCCGCTGCGTGCTATACCAGAAAGGTCCCGAGACGGAAACCACTGTCGTCGTTGCGTCAGTGAGATTGAAACTCTTGGCCACGTTTTGGGTTCCTGTCCTTTCAGCGAGACACTGCGGAACTCTAGACATCGCAGAATCAGGTCCATGATTGCCGAAGCCTTGAGGAAGAAAGGTCTCACTGTGCACGAAGAAGTCCATGGCATCTCTCAAGAGGGATCCTGTCGGCGAATTGACATGCTTGCCATTCCACCAGGCTCTACATCCGCCTACATTATCGACCCGACAGTCAGGTTCGAGGCACAGGAACAACAGCCCGCTGACGTCCACGCAGAAAAATGCAGAATTTATGAGCCCACAGTTCCATTCTATTTGGAGAAATATCACCTCACCTCCATTGAAGTAGTTGGGCTAATGGTTGGCGCTAGGGGCACAATACCTCGCCTCTGTCAGTTTCTGCAAGAAGTTCCAGCTGAACAACGACTTCATTCGTGATGTTTCCCTTGCCGCTATCAGAGGATCACTTGCCATTTTAAAACACCATCTGTACTTTGTTTCCTAAAAAGGGATACTTTTCCTCGAATGTCTAATCCGTTTGTTTACTATGTTTAGGCCTGTTATATGCATGCTATCATCTTTCCTGTACTTACTTTTCCCTTTTGTTCGTTCCCCTCCTTTCTCTTTTGTGGTCTGTTTTTGTTTTCACTCAATATGTTTATTATGCTTTGTCCAATGAGGCAGGCCCGTCATTGGGAAAGCTGAAAGAGTGTCTTTCAATGTGTATTATTATTATTATTATTATTATATTCTTCTTCTTCTTCTCCCTTCAAGGTTTAGGTGATATCACCTGTTCCGGTCTCTATCGTCCAGCCACCTCTTGCGAGGTCTACCCAGATCCCTTTTCCCGATCGGGCGATAATTCATTATCTTCTTTGGTAGCCTATTCTCTGCCATTCTGTCAACATGATCTTTCCATTTTGTTTTATTTTCTTCTACCATGTCGTGTACTGAGAAAATATTTAAATCTGATCTTATTGTTTCATTTTTTATTTTATCGGCTTTAGTGCATCTTCTTACGTATCTCATAAATTTCATCTCTGCTGATTGTATACGTGATTCTTCTTTTTTTGTTATTGTCCATGATTCAGAGCCATATATAAGAGTAGGTACAGCCATAACTTTATAAAATTTCATTTGAGTTTCTTTTCTCGCTTTTCTTCCTAAAGTTCTTCCAATTGTTCCACATATCATCTGAAATCTATTAACTTTCTTCTCAATATCTTTCTCATAATTAAAACTAATATCACATCCTAGATAATTGAAGTGGGATACTTGTTCTAAAATGTTTCCATTTACTATTATCTTAGATCTAACAGGATTTTTCCCTTTAAAAGCCATTATCTTTGTTTTGTTTGCAGATATAGTTAGATTGTAAAATATTGCGTTTTGGCTTAATCTATACACTGCTCTTTGTAGGTTATCTTCTGTTTCCTGGATAATTATTTGATCATCAGCGTATAGTAAAGTATTTAAAGGTGTGTTAGATTCTATTTTAATCGCAGTCTGTATTTCATCTTTCCACTTCAAAACTAGATCGTCAATATATAAATTAAACAGAGTGGGTGATAAACTGCACCCTTGTCGAACACCTAAATTTGTTAAAATTGCTTCTGACACTTTAAAACCTGAGCTAATAACTATTTTGGTATTTACATATAAACTCTTAACGGCACTAATAAGGTGCTTAGGAAAGCCTCTTATTTCCAGTATTTTCCATAAAAGGGGTCTTTTCACTTTATCGAAAGCTTTTTCATAGTCAATGAATGCTAAGTGGGTTTCCAAACCAAACTCTCGACGTTTTTCAATAATCTGCCTCATTATAAATATATTATCACTATAATATAATTATTATATTATTTAGGTTTATTTTATAAGGTGATCTTTCAACGAGATGCGAAATACATTCGCTTACTGTGTACACACTTTAGTTTATGAGTTCATACCAACTCTTGAAAACATAAGACAGCTCCGTGCAATTAATTTTTAGAGTTGACTTTAAAGGCCTGCATAATCGTTTGCAAACAGAATCGTATAGACAAGCATATTTCCAATGAATCAATTGAACTCTAAATTATTATTATTATGCTTGTTGATGACTTTTTAAACACAAATTAAACGAACGGGACAGCAAAATAGATTTATATTACATTATAACAAGAAGCCTACTTGTACCTCACATGTTTGTATCAACAAATTTTCTATCAGATTTTGGAAGCAACAAATTTCAACAACGCATATTAAAACAAAAATTGAGTTAACTGCATTGCTTTATACGGCTTCTTAATTTTATTATTTATAAAATTGACGAATAAAACGTAACGAACAGTTATAAGTGTACTAGTAATGTTTCAGAAAGAAAACGTCTACAGCCTATTTACTCAAATCAACTTTGTCCATTGGTAACTAAATTAGGGGTAGGCCTAAGGATAGAAATACTCGTAAGTGTGGGGTAGGATACTAGAGCGGAAACAATGCTACAATGAAGAATTAAAAAAAATTGTCTTCGGTATTTGGATACAACCATAAATTTCACAGGATGTATTATGTTTTATTAGTTGCGAAATTTTCAGTTAATTACCTGACTATAGTCTGACATGTTCATTACTAAAACTAATTTACTAGGTTTATAAATACAGTTACTATTAGATTTTAAAATAAATTAGGCAATCTATAGTCTCTTCCTTCACACACACACACACACACACACACATACACACACACACACACGTATATACGTATATTGAATCAAAATATGGGCACTGAGGTACTAAATCTTTATTTTTATGCAGGAACAAACATTTGAGAACGTTACTACGTCTAAAAAAAATCAGGTAACGATGACTCACTAATCTCATAACATGGCTTCCCAAACAACATGGCACCTCTTGTCCTGCAAAATGATTCGTAAAACTTGAATTTGTACTTTTCCTATTCCTTTTCTTTTCAAATGCAAAGCAAGTTCATCTCTATTTTATTTAAGGTTATTTTCCAGACTTAAATGCATATAGAGTGTTAGTTGGGAGACCGGAGGGAAAAAGACCTTTAGGGAGGCCGAGACGTAGATGGGAGGATAATATTAAAATGGATTTGAGGGAGGTGGGGTATGATGATAGAGACTGGATTAATCTTGCACAGGATAGGGACCGCTGGCGGGCTTATGTGAGGGCGGCAATGAACCTTCGGGTTCCCAAAAAAACCCATTTGTAAGTAAGTAAAAGTATTTTCCAGACTTACAAAATATTATAAATTTGTGGCGTGAGTAGATGAACAAGCTTGCCTTTTTCTTTAGAAAAGTAACGAAAAGTAATGACTTCCATACTCCATCGGCAAGTCTATCATGCTGTCAAAAAGGAGTGCGTTATATGGCAGTAAAAATGTTTAATAGCCTCCCTATCGATATAAAAAATGAAACTCAAAACATAAGATTATTTAGGGCCAAATTAAAGAAGTACCTAATTTCTCACGCCTTCTATTCTGTAGGTGAATTCATGACATTCAATAACGCTTCATGAAATTGATACTAAAACTTTGTGTTGTACTAGTAGACTATATTGTAAATCTCGTCTGTATATATTTCATCTAGACTGTGACTATAAATTATGGGTGCTATCCATAGACATTTCGCTAGCCTGCTCTATGAGCGTACTAAACTGACCCCGGCTATCGACTGGTCACTTGTACAGAATTCATATCCTATCATATCGGTAATACTGGTTTATGAATACGAAAAACGTTAGTTCGCTGATCATCCACCGGAAGCCCGCGCTAAGAATGTCTATGACTATAAATTAAGACTTTATAATAGTATTAAGTTTTTTGCCTTGTTCCATATTCTAGCTGTGAAGCAATTTATGAATACCATGGAATGTTAATAAATACAATACAACACAACGTATTTCGACAAAACGCAATTCAATTATAATGAAGTGCTTTCAGAGGTCCTTAGGTTTTCGGTATACTACAGTAGTACTTTACTGTACCAATTATATTATAGGCAAAGTAAAAACTTAACTTATATTACTTTTGTCCTCGAAGTTTCTACATCGGTAAAGCCTTCATTTTAATTTTCTCCAAGAAATTGTTACGTAACATTGTTTCTGTGTTATATATAATGGGTTATATAATAATGAAATATTCATTCTGATTCAAAGGTATCGGATGAAATGATAAGGAAAACTAATTAAATGTGTTACAAATCCGAAGTACTGTTTAGCAAGCTACTCCAGAGCAGAATTACTATAATAAACACGAAAAAATTTTCCATTCTTTATGTATAGAGTTCTCAAGTAAACTTTCAATAAATAGATAGACATAGCGATGGTTTACTTACCACACAAAGTTAGGGGACAAAATACTGGTTAAAATTATATTTGGGGACCAGTCGCTTTTACAGTCGATTTTCTACAAAGTTCAACAAAGAGAGGGGTGGGAAAAGGGTGGGATCATAAACTGCAGAGGAGGCTGCATCATATAGGAATGGGATGGGTGTGAGAAAAAGAAGAAAATAACAGAATGAATGTATGGCGTAATGTGAAGATGCGTTTAATTGATATCGAGAAGGAAGAGATTGAGCTCCAATGTTCGGAAAAGTCCTCACTACATTTACAATCAGATCTCATGCTTAACTGGGGGAGGTGTGACTGCATAAATTCTTGTAGCAAAGACAGTAGAGCAGGTTTAGCGTGGCTGAGATTGGAGGCAAGGAAGGGTAATAAAATTGTTAACGAAGGAGCAGAGCGACTTTGTCTACTGTGCAGAGAAAAGGACTCCTGGACACATATTTTATTGCAGTGTATCGAATTGGAACATATCCGGAAAAAATATCTACCACCCTCGATGCTAAGTCAGAATAGGAGTTCGCTTGTATGTCTTGACCTCATGGGGAATAGAGAATGGGAACAAAAGACTGGATTGTTCCTCTTGAAGGCAAGACAGATCAGAACTTCAGCTGTTGAAGTTTGTGATGCGAACTGACGAAGGGATAATAATATCCACCCAACTGTACACTTTTATGTCTGTTTTAGGTTAGGATATATTATATGATATGCTTTGTATGCCATTTTCATTTTAATCTGTGTGTTCTTTTGGAGAGTAGTTGGATCTAACTATAGGTGGGGGGGGGGGGTGAAACCTACAAAGTAGGACTTGTTTTAGGTACAAAGCACGTGCGGTCAGAAGACCCATGCATTGGATTTAAGAGATAATTTTATTATGATAATATAACATCTTTATGTATAATAGTACTCAATAAATCCATCTATCTATCTAACTTACCACACAAAGTCACTCTCCGTTTTTGAAGCATTGCCAGTCGCAATAAATTACAGAATTCAGTAAGATGGATATATAGACCGAAGTTTGCGTGCGTTGTACCTCTTAGAATGACAATTGCACTGTATGCCCTGCAGAAGAATGTCTGCAAACCATGCACTGCAACTGAAAGTCGTACCAGTCACGTTCACACACGAACATACATACACCACCGCACACACTGGTATAAATTATACATAGTTTGCAGATAGCTGGGTTTAACATATTCTTGTTCCTCTGTTCTTCCTCTGCTCTAAATCAATTACATGCTCTCAACAATGACACTCTATCACAGATGGCTTTATGGTTTGAATCTAATGGTTTCTTGCTTAATCAAGAAAAAACTATCAACATAACATTCAGCCTAAATTATCTAATAAATAAGGATAACACACTCAACTACACAAAATTTCTACGACTTTTTATAGACTCCAGTTTAACATGGGATAAGCACATCGAATGCACAAAGCTATCAAGAGTTTTATATTTGTTAAAGAAATTAACGACTTGCGTTTCTCAAAATTATTTAAGATGTGCCTACTTTTCTTTCTTTCAGTCGATAATCCGATATGCCCTAATTTTCTGGGGAAATGGAACCAAAATTGGAAGCGTCTTGATTTTACAAAAGAAAGCCATTAGAATTTTATGTAAATCAAACTATCTGGAACATTGTCGGCCACTTTTCAGACAATCACGGATTTTAACAATCATAAATTTGTACATATATATTATATGGTCTAGTACTTTACACTCGACAAAATATCGACAATTACTCATTAGAGGCCAATATACATGATCATGAAATTAGAAATAGTGAACAAATCAATATTCCATATTGTAGATTACACAAAAGCAACACAAACATTTTAATTATGGGGATGAAATTATATATCTAATAAGCTTCCCAGTCAATATTATAAATTACCAATCAATAACTTCAAAACTATATTTTACAATTGGTTATTAAATAATCCTTTTATTCTGTTGCTGAGTTTTTCAACACAAATTTATATGAAATTATATTTCAATAAATAAGTTTAATTGCAATTTAGTTAGTTTTCTTCAATTTAAAAGTTTCAGATTATTTCATGTTTTCATTGTATTATTTAAATTTTACTGTTTCTTTTATTAGTGTTTTTTAAAATGTATTTATATGTGTTCAATGTATTCTGACGAAGCCTAAAACTGTATGTCTAATGGCCAAGTAAATTGAATTGAATTCAACTGAACTGAATTGAATTGAAAATGTTAGGAATTGTGTTTAAAATAATATAAGTAGCAAGAATCAAGTGAAATTACATACGATATTATATTAAGTTACACATATAGCTTCTGAACTTCAATTGTGATTTAATGCAATGTATGAGGTTTTTCACAACTTTCAGCAAATTGTGAATTGATTAATGTTATGTTTTATTTAACGACGCTCGCAACTGCAGAGGTTATATCAGCGTCGCCGGATGTGCCGGAATTTTGTCCCGCAGGAGTTCTTTTACATGCCAGTAATTCTACTGACATAAGCCTGTTGCATTTAAGCACACCTAAATGCCATCGACCTGGCCCGGGATCGAACCTGCAACCTTGGGCATACAAGGCCAGCGCTATACCAACTCGCCAACCACGTCGACGTGAATTGATTAAAGTTTTAAAAAATGCTATATTTTTACTCGAATTAAAAGTAAAAACATTTACGAGTTGTTACTTTTCGAAATTATCTTTATCATCATGATAATCCAAAACATGTATTAGACTAGATGGTCTGTTAAGGTCTCACGTCAGTCCAACTCTTAGCAGGGCGACCAACGAATTTTCTTTCACGAGGAGCGTACTGCAGGATTTGTTTCGGTATCAGTGTTCTATCCATCCTTTTGAAATGATTAACATATTGTAATATTGATTCGACTTTGAGTTATTTCAGGATATCATTATTTCTTTCGTGGTTCCATTTTGTGTCTCATGAAGTCCATCTCGGCAGCGATTAAAACTGTCGGGCAAGAGTTTTTTTTTTTTTAACTGCGATTAGTGTATAACTCTAAATAAATGATGGTTTTAAAATTGTATTTATTATGCATTATGTTTTTATAAATTTGGTAAATTTATTTTGTATATCAAAGTCATGTGTAAGTGATAATGAATGTCCAAGGTATTTAATATTGTTCATCCTTTCCAATTATCTGTTACTAACGTACATCTTGCTATGTGTATAGGCTATATATATATACATATATATTATATATATATATATTATATATATATATATGTATCTGTGTGTGAGTGTATGTATGTATGTATGTATGTATGTATGTATGTATGTATGTATGTATGCATGTGTATATTTATAAATATATGTCTACATGTTGTTATATTATGTCTAGAAATGTACATATTTTAGCGAAATGTCTTAATATGATCTACAAGTTCAACATGTCTGTACATGTTAAATTCTCTAGGTATTTCGATTATAATTTCAAGCCTTCAATCAAATTATGTTTATTCACCGTATGTATCTATATGTTATGTCTCTACATACGCATGTATGTATGTATGTATGTATGTATGTATGTATGTATGTATGTATGTATGTATGTATGTATGTATGTATGTATGTATGTATGTATGCATGTGTATATTTATAAATATATGTCTACATGTTGTTGTATTATGTCTACAAATGTACATATTTTAGAGAAATGTCTTAATATGATCTACAAGTTCAACATGTCTGTTCATGTTAAATTCTCTAGGTATTTCGATTATAATTTCAAGCCTTCAATCAAATTATATTTATTCACCGTATGTATCTATATGTTATGTCTCTACATACGTAAGTATGCATGCATGTATGTGTGTATGTATGTATGTATGTATGTATGTATGAATTTATGTATGTATGTATGTATGTATCTATGTATGTATGTGTGTATATTAGCGAAGTGTCATAATATTATCTATAAATGCAACATGCTATTCATGTTAAATTCTCTATGTTTTTCGACTGTAATTTCAAGGCATTAATCTAATTAATTTATATATGTTACACTCTTACAAGTGTAGGCTATATTTATTGTATGGTAGTCTGTAAGTTTCAACTGGTTATGATTAGTTTAAAATATAACCCTAATATACTATATGTAAAATAGGGTTTATAAATATGGAATAAATACTACTACTACTTTTCGAAATTTATATTGCATATTATCGCGCATATTTTAAGATTTTGTATGCATGTATATTTGAGGCTTTATAAACGCATACAAATCCAGGCCCTACTTATCATCATGTTTTACATAAAAAGTATGACGAGTGCGTCGATGATGCATTTTGAGGAACAATAATAGTATGGTGATAATGGTATATGCAATATTTATAATAATAATAATAATAATAATAATAATAATAATAATAATAATAATAATAATAATAATAATGAGACAATAAATATTTCAGATAGTCTAACTTTTTCCCTTCAATTGCGGGTACTGGACTGCGTATATCTGAAGCGTCCCCATCTAGGGGTGACGCGATTAAGATGTAGCTGTTTCTAACGTCACCTGCCGTTGTACTCGACGCACCATGATATGCGCACTGCATGATGATTAATGGGATAATGATGAAATTCCGATAGAGGAAACGGGAGTACCCTGCGAAAATCTACCAGCATGCACTGTCTTTGTCCACAAAAAATTGCAGTTGGACACGCCGGGATTCAAACTCTGGTTACCAGGGTAGAAAGTCGACGCTCTTTTTGTTCGGCTAACGGTGCGCTTAGTTAAAATATTATAGTGATTATTATGGATATTTTAAATTTAGGATTCGTATTGTATTAGGATGTAAGCGCTACTGAAGTGTAAGTTACGATAAGAATTGGAAGAGAAGCCGGTGCTGAAGTTTGACTCCTCATTCAATTTTATGAGCTGATTCGAAAATCTGTTGAACGTGTTTCTCATTACGTTGTGTCAGATATCCCGGCGCAGGAAATAAATTCCTGGAGCGATATTTTATAACCAGGTCCAGGGGTGGAAGATATTACATTCAAGTTGCAGACGAACAAGTGAGCGCGCCACTCAATCTTCCGCTCGGCAACAGGTCCCCCCCCTCCACCCCCGCGTCTTAATAACATTTTAACGACGGATGTGCAGCGTGGAGGTTGGACAAATGGACAGGACTCTTGCCATCATTTCTTGTTAAATCTTACTTAGAGAAAGATGTTGCTGCCATTTATGAAAGAAGAAAGATCGAGAAGTCAGTTTGTGATATTAGTTAAGGATAAAATAAAAATAAATGAAAAACTATAGCCCTACGACTTGGAGCAGTGGTCGTCGCACTCGCTGAAATGTGCAATGGGTAAGCGGTGCCGTCCCGTGTGCACTGTCGTGCAACAGGGGAGAGACAGAGAGCATACCCGCTAGCAGCTATGAGAGCACTATAGTGCACTGCGTTTTCCGCGGGTAAGAGAGACTAGCCCCAGCGTGCTCTGTGCTGACGACCCCTGGTGTAGAGCATCTGTGTGTATAATATTGCTGAATAAATCTATCTGTCTGTCTACTTACTCAACCAGCTATCCAACAAAACTTCACGGACTCATGTTTTGTATCTGGTGTTGATTAGAATTATATTTTTATGAATAAGATCGTAGGATAAGATTTCCTCCCGATGTTCTCGAGTTTGATTCAATCTACGTAATTTCATTCCACAACTCACTCTATTTGATCCTTATCTTTCACCTCGTTTCATATAATTTCATGTCACAAAAAAAGACAAATTGGAGGACGATTGCTGCTCTCTATGAAAAATGTTCACAACACTGCGCCGGTGCCAGTCGGAGATACTCAGTTGGAGAAAGTATTCTCGATACTAGTCGACGAAAACCCTATTGATAAGACTTGCTGGTGTGCACTTATATGTTAGGAAGGACGCTCAGTTAGCGAATGAAGCTAGCATACCGGGATATTATGTAATATCTCCTTATATTTCAGAGCTAGATGACCGATCTTTGTGGTATCTTCTAGGCCTCAAATACAAACACAGAAAATTCATTAATCTAGGCTAATGTAAACAGTAGGCCTATAACAGGCAAATCATGGTGTGAGTCAGCCGACTCATTTCTACCTCTCTATTCACACACAAACATAAAGTAATCAATCATCCCATTTACAAAGCTTTCCATTTGAACTAAAGAAAATAATCAAGTAATCAATCATAAATTCAATCAATCCAATCATTAATTAGTCAGCCCACTCCACACAACCGAACAATTTAACCAACCAAATTAACCAAACAACCAAACCAATAAATCGGCAAAAAAACCCAACCAATAATCGAAACCAAACAACTTAATCAATAAACAAAACCAAACTACCTATCCAATAAACGAAACCAAACGATTTAACCAATAAACGGAACCAAACAAACCAACTATTAAACGAAACCATACAACAAAACCAATAAACGGAACTAAACAACCCAACCAATAAACGGAACCAAACAACCCAGCCAATAAACGGAACCATAGAACCCAACTAATAAACGGAACCAACCAATCCAACCAATAAACGGAACCAAACAACCCAACCAATAAACGAAACCAACCAATCCAACCAATAAACGGAACCAACCAATCCAACCAATAAACGGAACCAAACAACCCAACCAATAAACGGAACCATAGAACCCAAAAAATAAACGAAACCAAACAATCCAAACAACAAACGAAACCAACCAATCCAACTAATAAACGGAACCAAACAACCCAGCCAATAAACGGAACCATAGAACCCAGGAAATAAACGAAACCAAACAATCCAAACAACAAACGAGTCCAACCAATAAACGGAACCATACAACCCAAACAATAAATAAAACCAAGCAACCCAACCAATAAACGGAACCAAACAATCCAACCAATAAACGAAACCAACAACCCAAACAATAAAGTAAACCAAATAACCGAACAAATAAACGAAACCAAACAAACCAAACAACAGAACCAATAAATAAAACCTAATAAACCCAAGCAATAAACGAAACCAAACAATAAATGTAACCAAAGAACTCACCCAATAAACGAAACCGAAAAACTTCGGCAATAGAGAACAAACAACTCAATAAATAAATGGGAACAAAACAACTTAACTAACAAACAGAATTGAATCACCCAACCAATAAACGGAACTAAACAACCCAACCAATAAGTGAAACCAAACAACCTAACCGATAAATGCAACCGAGCTACCCAAGCAATAAACGAAATCAAACACCCGCACGAAAGCAAACGAAAACCATACAAAAACCAACCAAACAACCCAACAAATAAACGAAACCAAACATTTAAACCAACAAACGGAACCAAATAACCAAACAAATGAACTAGCCAGCCATTCATTTCGTTTCATTGGGCAATGACCGACATATCCCCAGTGTGTTGCATCGCCTTAGTCAGTCCCTCCGCAGACGGACGTCGTTGTGGAGTCGTTATATGCGAGGTTTATATCCCCTACCGTTATTCGGAGTTTCTTCCACGTCCCTGGAAAGAAGTTCCTAGAACTTATTATTCCTCCATCAACAACTTTCGTGTGAACAAGGGCAAGCCGAAGTTATAAATAAAAAATCATGTAACAAGGTGATCTATTCTTGTGATAAACTTTCCTCTGAACAGACTTGAAACGCCGAGCAATTTTCTTGCCAACACACACAGATGCATTTACAACTTGTTAACATACAAGTTCATGTTTTCAGTTTTTTTTTTTTTTTTTTGTAAATTCAAGAGTTATTTATAGAAGACCTGCATCTGCGAACCTATTCAAAACGCTTTAGTAAACGAAATTAGTCTTTAGTTTCTAATGAGCTTATCTACTTCAAAGACAGATACCTTCTGTTGCATTTTGACGACTTTAAACCAACACTTACGTAACACAGAATGACTTCAAAACAAAGCGACATAGTACTCTCGTTCCTCATGGAATGATAATGAACGAATTTCCCAGCCGGGTATTATTCAGTATGTATTCGTAATATTGTGTCCTTTCTTATATCCTACTTTGTGTGTAAATCTGTAATTGTCAGTTAAGTGTGTATTCTGCAGTCGCATCGATCAGATCCGTAAGTACATGAAATTGCCAGAACTTCGCCAGTGTTTTTAAATAAATAAGAATAAATGGCAGTGGAAATAAGAGCATAAAAGTAAACCTCAAATTCCAATTACCATGCCGGGATATGAATTTGGTTCTCCATTCGAAACTCGGCTTTCCGCCAATACTGTGCTTATATTACATTACTTTTAAATGGACTAAATTAATACAATATATCTTACTTACTTACTGGCTTTTAAGGAACCCGGAGGTTCATTGCCGCCCTCACATAAACCCGCCCCTAGTCTCTGTCCTGAGCAAGATTAATCCAGTCTCTATCATCATATCCCACCTCCCTCAAATCCATTTTAATATCATCCTCCCATCTACGTATCGCCCTCCCCAAAGGTCTTTTTTCCCTCCGGCCTCCCAACTAAGCATTTCTGGATTTATACCATGATATGGAAAAGTGAATACCTTGTAACAAAATATTGTAATTTGCAAATCCTCACATGCATAGTAAAGCATTGAATAGAGTTAGCTCATCATTTTTATACTTTATCTTACTTTTAGCCTCATATCATTACATCGTTCATATTATCGTTCACATGTGATGATTTGCAAAGAATATACCCATGATAATATAAGTATATTTTAATTGTTGACAGTTGGGGTATCCACAATTCAACATTATAAAACTAATTCATATAATTTTTTAATAGGTTTTACCTTCATATGACAGTAAACATGTATTGTATGTGAATTGTGTAGATAACATTGAGAGTATTGATATTGTAAAATGACAGAGTGTATCTGATGATGTTGACATGGTCAACGAAAACGTTCATACATCACACAATTTATTATGTAAAGGTTAACACCTAACAAAATATATAAAGTAGTAAAGTCAACGACTGAAAAATTAAATTTCTAACATTTCTGGATTCGTCCATAGGTGCCACATGTCCTGCCCATCTCAAACGTCTGGATTTAATGTTCATAATTATGTCAGATGAAGAATACAATGCGTGCAGTTCTGCATTGTGTAACATTCTCCATTCTCCTGTAACTTCATCCCTCTTAGGCCCAAATTGTTTCCTAAGAACCTTATTCTCAAACACCCTTAATCTCTGTTTCTCTCTCAAAGTGAGAGTCCAAGTTTCACAACAATACAGCACAACCGGTAATATAACTGTTTTATAAATTCTAACTTTCAGATTTTTTGACAGCAGACTAGATGATTCTCAAGCGAATAATAACAGGCATTTCCCATATTTATTCTGCGTTTAATTTATATTTGTTATTGTTGCTCCAAGATATTTGAATTTCTCCATCCCTTCGAAGGATGAATCTCCAATTTCTATATTTCGATTTCGTACAATATTCTGGTCACGAGACATAATCATATACTTTGTCTTTTCGGGATTTACTTCCAAATCTATGTCTTTACTTGCTTCAAGTAAAATTTCCTTGTTTTCCATAATCGTTTGTGGATTTTCGCCTAACATATTCACGTCATCCGCATAGACAAGCAGCTGATGTAAATACAATGTAGCCCATCTTACCGAAAGTACTATAAATCGATTACAGCAAAGTTTCCACTACTTACTACAAGAGGAAGAAGACGGATGCGGAAATGGAAAATAAAAGTAGAACAATAAAGTGGATGCCCTACATATGCGGTTATTGTGCAATGACGACGGTTGAGCCCTGTCAGACCCATATCCCGTGCCCGGACGAGCACCTGATGAACCTTTATCGTATCAACATCTGAAACCCGCAGTTCACCCAAGATTTCACTTCGGTCTATTTTTAACGATTGCAGATGATGAAATAGAGAGGAGATGGAAAAGTTGGTGAAATGGAAGAGGAAAGCGGAAGTACCCCGAGAAAACCCTCTAGCACGTTTGCTTTCTCCACAAGAAATGATTTCAGGCCGAGGATCGAATCCGGGCCGTCTGGATGGAAGGCCAGCACGCGGTCTTATTGTGCCTTACCACTCATGTACGTAGAAAATATTTTTGAACCCCGATCAGTCGTAGATATTGTGACCGAGCTATATGGTGCCATCTGTCGATTGATCCTGCTCCCCTAAGGTTCGGAAGCAGTCCCTCTAGCGTGCTCTTCTATCCCCCGAAAGTGGAGTGCTCCAGACACAATACTACACGCTGGACCATCCTCATTGAGTACTAGTATAGAAATGATGATGGGACCCGCAATTAGGAGGTCCGTGGTTCGATTCCCGGACTGACCAACCTGACTGTGGTTTTCCACAGTTACTTGCGCAAATGCCGGGTTGGAATTTTCATTGCCTCGGTCAATTCCCTTTCCCCCGCATCTAGAAAAAAGAATTTAGATTTCATATCATTCATCTTCAACTCATTTCACAGACATATTCAGGTTAAGACGCATGTCTTCGTACGCTTATGCGGGGGGTGGGATCCTCACAGCAACAGTTCCTGGGTCCCAACCTTCCGCAATATCTCTGCCATTCGTTAAAGCACTTCCAAGGGTGCTTCAACACTTTTGAAGGGCCGTTGAAATGGATCCTGTGCTGCTTGGTCACCTTGCGGTATAAACTTAGGGCGGAGGGCTAGGGGGTCCCCCATTTGGTGAACAGGTGAGGGGTCACATACGACCGGTGGGCTGGTACACCTCATCCTCATTCACCCCATAAATTCGGGGTGCACAATAGGTCTCAATATGGCCGACGTGCTAAGAGTCGTCCCTAATCCGCTCCTTGACACCGTCATACGCCTTCTTCTCAGAAGCAATATTTTTGACTTAATGTGTTTTGCTTGTAAACCGCCCATGCTATAGTGCTGTATTTTCCTTCCACACGACACTACAAGTAATAGTTTCTGGAGACAAATTTCATTTTCAATCAAAAACAGTGCATTTATGTCCATGGCGGTATCTATGTTCACACGTTCACAGCACAATCTGTTGCTGTCAATACCACGTCATCAGACATCTCTGTACTTAAGTTCTTTCTCAATAGCCATGGCCCGCTCATGGAATTCGCTGCCGCTGGAAATCAGGGGTAGTCTTAGTCCTCAGTTGTTTAAAATTAGCTTGTTTAGAAATATTTTAAATGCACAGAACTAGTTTTTAGGTATAATTTTTATTTATTATTATTATTATTATTATTATTATTATTATTATTTTACACAGTCATTACTTTATTTTCCCATTAACACTAATATCTAGGTAATTGTCAATGTCTCAATGTAACACGTGCTGTGCTGATCATACTAATTGTACTATTCCTTTAGTTGTGAGATTATATTCATATGTACTAATTCTTTTTTTCTTTCTTTCTTTTAACTTAATACTTGTATACTAGAATGTATTTTTCTGTTTGTGATTATGTATTCAGTCTCTCTTTTTTATTACATATATATTTTTTATTATTGTTATTTCAAAGTTAATACTGATTGTGTATATGTATTCAATCTCTCTTTTCTACTTAATTATGTTTATTATTATTTTTAAGTTAATATTTGTATACCGGTATGTATTTTTTTCTGTATGTGATTTGATCCTGGTTGAGCGGAAGAAAAGGCCTGATGGCCTTAACTCTGCCAGGGAAAATAAAATTATTATTATTATTATTATTATTATTATTATTATTATGTTTCATAGATTACATAAGTCTGTACACACTGTTAACTATAACACATTTAAGAATGTTTTAAAACGCTGGATGATTAATCATCCCTTTTATAGTATCAGTGAATACTTTGAGTCCTCTGTTAATAACTTATGTTTTTAATATAATTTTATTCACTCTGTTTGTTTTATTATGACTATGTCCATAGTATTTGTATTGTAAATTTTATTTCAAACTCAACAATAGGATTTTATTCTTCCAACAATAATTCCTTTCTACAATTCGCCTTAAACGCTCTCGTCAACAATTGGATTTTCACTCAACACAGTATTCGTTATAGCACTCCACCGACGACAATGACAATTTACTTGGACTAGTACGAACAACAATGAACTGTTAATCTTAACTAATATTTACAAAGCACTATTTACAAATCAGAATTATCAGTTCTCAGTTCACAGTTCTTCTATCTCAGTCACTCGAGTTCACAGTATCTCGAACCACAGACCTTCAGAGACAGTTCACTGTACTCGAACTCAGGTCCCTCCAACTGCAGTCCACTGCACTCGAACTCAGGTCCCTCCAACTGCGGTCCACTGCACTCGAACTCAGGCCTTCGGATGCTGACGCAGATGCGGACGCACACTCGAGTCGAACTCCGGTACACAAGACTGGCTTGCTTGCTCTGGCTTTCTCACTGACTGGCTGACTAATCAACTGAAAACTGCTGTCGTTCCTTCGCCACCGTAATTTATAACCACAGCGACGTAGCCTCGAAAGTTCGAATTCGCGAGTCTTCCACTTCGACGGATTTCTCGGCCTCTCTAGGCAAGCAGAAGATGCGCGCGCAAACTCCCTCTCCACTCTCTCGCCGCGTAGGCCCTTCCCCCTTACTTCTCTCCGCCGCGCGCCGTCCCCGCGCGATCTGCTTTCTTGCGGGACGCTGGTCGTGAGTTCGAATCTCACGTCGCTGTCACAGTATAATACTCATGACTATAATCTAATCTAATCTAATCTAATCTAATCTAATCTAATCTATCAATCTAGCGTATTGTTGTGGAAATATTACATTGCATCCAAAATTGCACAGCTTACGTTTTGACGAAATTCTGAAGTAAATATTTTGACATTTTTTCAGTAACAAAAGCAATATGACACATTAGCGATTAGTAGGCCTAACTCATGAGAAACTATGTGCATTTTTTTTTTGCGCTGTTCAGTATTAATTGAGCCGTTCAGACTAGAAGCGGTGTCAGTCAAAAATGAGGAGGCCTAATGAGGGTTAAAGTAAACATTCGGTAAAATACAGCGCAAAGTAGCAAATAATATTCAATTTATTTAAACTATTAGTAGTCAGTGGATAGCAAGTAAGACAATTAACTTTGCGCTGTATTTTACAGAATTTTTATTTTAACCCTCATTAGGCCTACCCATTTTTGACTTACACCACTTTTACTCTGACCGGCTCAATTATTATGCTCTCGCCATATAACACCATGCGAGCTATAACATTCCTATCTCTTAACTCCAACTCGAGATGGGTGCCGACTGCGGGTCGTGGTTACGGGAGGTCTGTGCCATTCACGGCGCTGCGACATTCGCAAAACAAATTCGTGAAGCGGTGGTTTATTGTCGCCGCCGAGGTCAGATCGAGGTCGGATGAACCTCGCGGGGAGCAGCCCCCATGTATTGATCACCTCACGCAGTCGAATAAGAAACGCGCTTATCACTTTCTGCTGCGGTGCGTCACGCAGCCAAGTGTCGCACGGACTGCCAGTCCCACTATTCCAAATTCTTATCAACAGTAATCTCACTAGAGGTTTTGATTTTATCGATAAATCTGCGAGTGGAACACGAGTAGATTTATCTAGAGAAAATCAAAACTCGAGTGGGATTTAATTGACTATTACACGATTAGAAGAAAGTAGGCTATATAAAGATTAGAAGTAACAAAGTGTACAATAAAATATTAATTGGCTTACGAAAATACAACTGTCTTCAAATGTATTATTGTACCATCTCAACATTACGCTAGATGGCAGTAGTGTTTTATGATGATGTTTTCTTGTTACCGGTATCAGTTGTGCCAACTATGGAATCATCATTGAACTCTGTGGCCTGTTACTAGTCAAGAAGGCTTTGTTGATTCAGTTTCATTTTTATTAAGACAGTTGCATTCCACTTCAGTTATCCGAATCCCAGTAATCAACGTCACTTGACAGATGATTTTCAATAAATCTTAATATTAAACAATCTCTGATACGTGACTATCCATAATATCATATAGCAGAAGCTATAACATAACCTAACTAATATACACAAGTGTTAGAAAAGTTTTATTTAACGACGATGACATAAAAAATAAACATGAATAATTTTAAAAGGAATAATTACTGAATGTACAATTTTCAAATTTGAATGTGGTTGGTGGTTCAATTGATGTTATATTGGACGTGTGCATAATAGAAGTGGAACTCGTTGATTTAGGCCTACATGGTGTATTCAACTTATTCAGAATTTCCGAATGAATAATTTTAAAAGGAATAATTATTGAATGTACAATTTTCAAATTTGAATGTGGTTGGTGGTTCAGTTGATGTTATATTGGACGTGTGCGTAATAGAAGTGGAACTCGTTGATTTAGGCCTACATGGTGTATTCAACTTATTCAGGATTTCCGAATGGTGCTCTTCATTTATTTGTAAATCGGATTTCAGAAGATGCATAGGTATGATCAGTGATTTTGATTAATTCTTGTTCTTGAATGCCAATGCGAGTCATATTTGAAACTGCTGTCCATCGACTGGAGTGGTTTGTAATTATATATATAGGCCCATATATTTTTTTTTTGACGTCCAGACCAGTGCAGTTTCAAATGTTGGCAAACAAAGAAACAAATGCTAGGGACGCGATAAAATTGAACAAATGCTAGGGACGCGATAAAATTAAACAAATGCTAGGGACACAATAAAATTCTGCGATAAGCAGCCATGATTGGTTGAAATACGCCCTTTCGTACCGTTTTATTGGTCAAAAGTAGTATGACGTAGTAAGAGTGTAATAGTCAACATAAATGCTTACTTACTTACAAAAGGCTTATAGAGTATCCGGAGGTTCACTGCCGCCCTCACATAAGTCCTTCAAAACCATCTTAATATTATTCTTCCATCTACGTCTCGGCCTCCCTAAAGCTCTTTCTCCGTCAGGTCTCCCAACTAACACTCTATATACATTTCTGGATTCGCCCATACGTGCTACATGCCCTGCCCATCTCAAACGTCTGGATTTGATGTTCCTAATTATGTCAGGTGAACAATACAATGCGTGCAGTTCTGTGTTGTGTAACTTTCTCAATTCTCCTGTAACTTCATCCCTCTTAACCCTAAATATTTTCCTAAGCACCTTATTCTCGAAGACTCTTAACCTCTGTTCCAGTCCAAGTTTCACAGCCATACAGAAAACCGGTAATATAACAATTTTGTAAATTATATTTTTTTATTTATTTTTTAATCAGATTAGAGGACAAAAGCTTTTTAGCCGAATAATAACAGGCATTTCCGATATCCATTCTGCGTTTAATTTATTCTCAAGTGTCATTTATATTTGTTACTGCTGCTCCAAGGTAATTTAATTTTTCCATCTTTTCATATGATAAATTTCCAGTTTTTATATTTTCGTTTCGTACTATGTTCTGGTCACGAGAGACAATCATATACTTCGCCCTTTCACAATGTACTTCCAAACCTATTTCTTTACTTCCTTCAAGTAAAATTCCCGTGTTTTCACTAATAGTTTGTGGATTTTTTCCTAACATATTCAAGTCATCCGCATAAAAAAGCAGCAGTGCTACGAAGCTACCGAAAATCGCTCTTTTGAAATTTTTGTTTGTATGTATGTCTGTCTGTCTGTCTCTCTGTCTGTCTGTCTGTCTGTATGTTTGTTACCTTTTCACGCGATAATGGCTGAACGGATTTCGATGAAAATTGGAATATAAATTAAGTTCGTTGTAACTTAGATTATAGGCTATATGGCATTCAAAATACATTATTTAAAAGGGGGTTATAAGGGGGCCTGAATTAAATATATCGAAATATCTCGCTTATTATTGATTTTTATGAAAAATATTACATAATAAAAATTTCTTTCACAATTATTTCCGATACGTTTTATTCTTTGAAAAATTTTGATAGGACTGATATTTAATGAGATAAATGAGTTTTAAAATTAAATAACTGCCATGTAAAGCCGTGTAATGAATTAAAGAACAAATGACTTCGTCTATAAGGGGCCTTGGACAGCAACAATCGAAAGCTATGAAAGATAGCCTACAGACAATGTTTCTGCGTTTCTATGAAGTAATATCAGAAGCTAAATTAACCGATTTGTATAATTAATTATTAATTCACCATTGGAAAGTGTAGTTTCTCTAGATGCACATAATGCTATAATGTTATCACAGTAACTCCTGAGTGAATCGAGGACAGGTAAGATTAAAATAGATTCTTATGCACAGAAAACTTGATAGGCTATTCTGTATATTCGTTTCCTGTATTTCCTAAACTAATTTTTATGACCAAATGAGTGGTCTCTGGATCAAAATGATCGCATTTTAATTTTTTAATTAAATTTAAATTAAGTAACATAATAAACGATTTATCCTTATATCAAACACGAATGTTCCCTGGATCAAATGTCCTATTTTAATTATGTAATTACTTTATATTTATTTCTAACGGGTGCAGCGGAGCGCACGGGTACGGCTAGTTATAAATATTTTGTGTTTGTATCCATGTTTTTGATTCGTAGAGAAAAAGGATTGGAGCCATTGTTTCACAAAACTTCATTCTCGTTTCCTTCATTGTTTTATTTCTTAACGTTCTATCTATGATGCTACATACCATTTCAAATTTTCATAATTTCTTGTCCAGATCTTCTTCTGTTTAATTCCTCATATTTATATCGTAGCCCAGATAATTATAATTCCTGACGTCTTGTGCTAAAGGATTTCCCTCAAAGTACAATCTTTGAGAAATATTAATGATTTCCTCCAAAATGTCATTATTTCGGTATTTTGATGATATTTTAAATGTGCAATATTTATATGTATTGTTCAAATAATGTCAAGGGAACAACTGGATAATGCGCACGGTAGAGCAAGCAGACTACGCTGGACAGTAGTCACCGGGCCGTGTGAAAAAAAAAGACAATCCAAATGCTGGTAGTAAAAATCGCGACTATATTCTTAAATAATTGACTACACTCATGTAAAGCGATAGGTTTGGAAGTAAATCCCGAAAAGACAAAGTATATGATTATGTCTCGTGACCAGAATATTGTACGAAATTGAAATATAAAAATTAGAAATTTATCCTTTGAAGAGATGGAAAAATTCAAATACCTGGGAGCAACAGTAACAAATATAAATGATACTCGGGAGGAAATTAAACAGAGAATTAATATGGGAAATGCCTGTTATTAATCGGTTGAGAAGCTTTTATCATCCAGTCTGCTGTCAAAATATCTGAAAGTTAGAATTTATAAAACAGTTATATTACCGGTTGTTCTTTATGGTTGTGAAACTTGGACTCTCACTTTGAGAGAGGAACATAGGTTAAGGGTGTTTGAGAATAAGGTGGTTAGGAACAGTGGCGGCTCGTGATAAAATATTATGTGTGTTCACAATTTTGTTGTTCCAAAATCGAAGAGAATTTCAAATCGTACGTTTAGTCTAATATAAAATCTCATGATTCCAATGTTTCACTATCGAAAAAAACCGTATATAAATTCAAAACAACATATAATAATAATAATAATAATAATAATAATAATAATAATAATAATAATAATAATAATAACAATAATGAAACTCAGTCTTTTTATTTCAAATTTTTCTTGGTAAGCCAGTTTACCCAGTTCTTTACTCTTCAAAATTGCTTGAACAGAGTTCATTGTTTACGTTTGTTGAAAATGAATACATACCACAGCCTCATTATTTACAAACGCGTGTGTTCAGTAATATATTTTGATTCACAACACACTGATACCCTATAGCCTATACCAGTACTGTAATCCCAATCGCATAGATTGATTACTATAAATGCATGCCAGTAAATATTATTCTTAAATATTACACACTGTCATACAGATACTTAAATTCATACTACCACCACAGTCAGCCAGCACGTGTTTGAAAGCCAAACTATGCTATTATGCCGACACTGAAGTATAGTAATTCACAAACTACACTCTCGTAGCAGCACTGTACATACATCCACGTAAGTAAACGTTCCTACAGTCAGATGCTGACATCTACAGGCTTTTAAATTTCCTCCTCGAGATATAGCACGTGAACGTTAGACATCGATGGACCTGACATCTGTAGGATACTCATCATGTTCACTTAACGCTTTGTGCTCTTGACGAGTCATAAGCGGCCAGCTAAAGACAATTTTCTCCCGCGCATGCGTGAAATTCCTGTAGCCATCTCGAAAAGAGCACGGCTTGTACGTGAACGGATGTTGCCAAGTTTACATAAGAAGTTTATGCAAGATGCGGGAAGTTTAAAATACTCGATTCTGATATTATACATCCCCACTACGTCAATACGGTATCAAATAATAAAACTAGTCATGCATTAATGGAAACAAGGTGTTCACGTGCTCTTGTGCTCTTATTGACGCACCGCCACTGGTTAGGAAAATATTTGGGGCTAAGAGGGATGAAGTTACAGGAGAATGGAGAAAGTTACACAACACAGAGCTGCACGCATTGTATTTTTCACCTGACATAATCAGGAACATTAAATCCAGACGTTTGAGATGGGCAGGGCATGTAGCACGTATGGACGAATCCAGAAATGCATATAGAGTGTTAGTTGGGAGGCCGGAGTGAAAAAGACCTTTGGGGAGGCCGAGACGTAGATGGGAAGATAATATTAAAATGGATTTGAGGGAGGTGGGATATGATGATAGAGACTGTATTAATCTTGCTCAGGATAGGGACCAATGGCGGGCTTATGTAAGGGCGGCAATGAATCTTCGGGTTCCTTAAAAGCTAGTAAGTAAGTAAGTAATTGACTCCATTTGCCGAGTGCAAGTAGCGCGTATTCAGTTCATCTTATCCAACAAATCCATCGCAATCCTACCATCCTCAATAGAGTTTGGAGACCACCGTTTAGCACATCAGACCATGAAAGAAAGTGGGTCCAGGTTCAATTTGTCTTCTTGAGGTTTTTAAGAGCAAAAGCTGGATAACTTCCGACATTGGGCCATTCACTCATTTCGCTGGCATTATCACCCTCATTTCACTCAGATGCTGCCATCCCAGTTGATAAAGCGTCATATTATCAATTAAAAACAGAGTTGGACGTTAAATTCTATATAGGCGTTAATGTAATGAGGTACAGTTAATGCAATTTCAACAGCTGATTGTCAGAATACGCATGTAAAATTAAATTTCCTTTGTAAAAAAAAAAAAAGGAAGAAATTAAGATCTCAGTTTTGGAATGCATACCTCTTAAAGGACGTGTTATCGAACATACATTCCTTGACCAAAAAATAAATCTTCTCAGTGTGACCTATCATTTGTCAAAGTTTGTAGATGAGGTACTGTTACATCCTGTATATCGGAGCGAAGCAAGTGTGCTTAGTTCACGCGAGAATTTATTTTAAAACTATATTTTCTCGAATATTCCGAGACATCGAATTAGCCGCGCACCTCAGTTTTGAAAGACAAAAAATAGATAACTAACAAACTAAATAAATAAAGACTTTGAAAGGTCAATATAGCCAAATGCAATATGGAAATTTCAACAGATAAAACAAAAATTATGGCATTCGGTGGGAAATACTCAGTACAAAGTAAAATTTGTCTCGATAATAAAATATTAGAAAGATGTAATAGTTTCCCATATTTAGGTTACAATCTTTCCATTTTTGAAGAATTGAACATATCACAGAAAATTAATAAATACACAAGAGCTATGGGCATAATAAATAGTTTGATGAAACCATCCTTGGTTCAGAAACACACCCGCTACAACACATTGGCACGACCGATGCTCAGCTATGGCAGCGAAGCATGGACACTGAGGAAAGCAGATAAAAGCAGAATAACGGCTTGTGAAATGCGATTCATGCGAAGAACAGCGGGCTATACTAAATGGGATCTGAAAAGAAATTGTGAAATTTTAAAGAAACTAAAGACTCAACCAGTTTTAGATTACATTGTTCAATATCAGTCTAAGTGTAAACATTATTTGGAAAGAATGAGTTATAGTAGACTTCGAAAGGCAATTTATGATTATGTACCACATGGCCAAAGATCTGTGGGTCGTCCTGCTAAGAGATGGCGTGAAAATTTTATGTGAGACCGTAACAGGCCTTGTGGCCTAACACTTGTCAGGTAGAACAACTAAATAAATAATAACTAAAATAAAATAAAATATAACTTTTCACAATTGTATTCACTGCCAAATTAGTAACACCTAACTACAAATAGGCCTACAGTTCAGTTAACAATAAATTTCATCATGTTACTCTGCATCTTCAATAATTTTAAGGTTTTCACTAACAGTAAACTATCACAATCACAATTGAACTTGAGTCAGCTAATCCAAACATTAATTAACAATTTTAACAATTGAAATACTTGCGCTTGAAGATAATGGCATGCGCTAGCTACATCCGGTTTCTTCAACCTTTGTTAAAATGCACATAACATAGCGTTAGTTAACTGTAAGTTAAAAGTAAAAATTGTTGTCAAAAATACTGCGTTTCTTCAACTTTATATTTCACATTTTAACATTCCGTTTGTTAACTCTCTGTTAGAACCAGAGATTCTAGAGTTTAATCGTAATCTATAACCTAGTATAGGCCCAATTCTGTTTTCTGAACTGTGACAATAACGATTCTCGCTTCTTTCCGTTTTTGATTCAGAGAGGATAGAAGACTTTCTGTTCTCTCAGGTTTGATTTATGCTTCTTTCCATCGTCTGTACCACAGTAGCGTTGAGCGGCGTATTGGTATATCTGTTGTGAAATGGAGAACACTGGAACAAGAAGATTTCGTGGGACTAATTTCTCTTCGTTCAAGAAAAGCCTTCTGCTGGAATTAATTTCGCAGTATAAACCAATTATCGAGAATAAACAAACAAACGGATCTATGTTGAAAGCGGAAAGTGAGGCTTGGCAAAATATAGCCTATATAGGCCTATTTGTATGAGCTTTGTTCTGTCAAGTCATCCGCCCTGTTTATGTATTCACGGATATCATTTTCTGAATAATCAAGATGTAAAGGTTCTGACGCACAAGTCATATTGAATACTTATATGCTAACAGATAGTTAAATCATTTTAACTGCAAGGAATTGGGCAGTTAAATTAACATCGGTTTTAACAGCCTGTTAATACTAACAGCAATTGAAAAATGCTTCAACTGTTAAGTTTGCAGTTAAAATGGAATAACACACTATTATAGTTTAACAAAGGTTGAAGAAACCGGGCGTAAGAGTTGAGCGGGAGGAAAATCGGGTAATGTTGCCAACTTCATTTCGAATAAGCCGCGCACCCGTGTTTTCACATGTATATTTCGGAAAACAAATGTGCGCGGGATATTCGAAAAAATAGGCTAAATAATGAAATTTAAAGCATACATATGTACAAGTACATACATAATGTTATTCTACGGTAACACGGGAACCTGGTTCCCCTGTTTGCTTTTTCTAAGTACTAGATAATCAAATCCTGTCATAACTGTAAGAAAAAGGTTCTTTCTATATATTGTATTGTATTGTATTGTATTTATTAACATTCCATGGTATTCATACATTGCTTTACAGCTAGAATATGGAACAAGTCAAAAAACTTAATACTATTATAAAGTCTTAATTTATAGTCACAGTCTAGATGAAATATATACAGACGAGATTTACAATATAGTCTACTAGTACAACACAAAGTTTTAGTATCAATTTCATGAAGCGTTATTGAATGTCATGAATTCACCTACAGAATAGGTGTGAAATTAGGTACTTCTTTAATTTGGCCCTAAATAATCTTATGTCTTGAGTTTCATTTTTTACATCTATAAGGAGGCTATTAAATATTTTTACTGCCATATAACGCACTCCTTTTTTATAGCACGATAGACTTGCCGATGGAGTATGAAAGTCATTTTTTGACGTGTATTTATGCTATGAACTGTTGAATTAGTTACAAAGTTTTCACGATTACATAAGAGGAAGATTGTTAATGAAAAGATATACTGACAAGCCATGGGCATTATTTGTAGTTTTTTTAAAATAGTCCTACACGATTCCCTAGATTTGGCACCTACTATTATTCTAATTACTCTTTTTTGTAATATAAATATACTGTTACTATCTGTAGAATTTCCCCAGAATATTATTCCAAAACTCGTTACCGAGTGGAAGTATGAAAAGAATATTGTTTTTAAGGTATTGATATTTACTATCTTTTGCATAGATCTAATAGCAAAACAAGCTGAATTTAGTTTGGGGGTAATTTCTTTAATATGATTTTTCCAATTTAACACACACATTATCGATTTTTAAGCCAAGAAATTTGGTTGAGGTTGTTTCTGTTTCTTTAATATGATTTTTTCCAATTTTACACATCGATTTTTAAGCCAAGAAATTTGGTTGTTGTTTCCTGTATTGTTAATTATTGCGCTAGAAATTTGCGAGGTTGAACTTGCACAGGATTTAAACTGAATTATGCTAGTTTTGTTACAATTTAATACCAATTTATTGACTGAGAACCAGTCACATATTTTGAAGAGAATTTCCTCCGTTGAAGATTGGAATGTGTTGGAGTTATTGGCTGTAATTACTATACTTGTGTAATCTGCAAATATTATATTATTTCTGTCACGCAAGCACTTGAAATAAGAGTTGAGGATAACAACATAATGTGAGTTTCAGTTAGGAGCGAACACTTCTCTTTTTATTCTTCACATATTGTGCATTTAAATGAAGTGGAGTTGAAGCAGAACTTTAAAAGAGGAATGCTTCATTTATGAGAAGGAATTTAATTCTTGATAAGTTTTCTTTCTATAAAGGAATATTTCTCGAGTTTCAGGAAATGTGCTCTTGACTTCAATTTCGCGGTAGGCCGGAAGGTTTCTATTTTGAATGCAAGGCTTGTACTATTTCCTGCAACAGACAGTTGTGTAGTATTATCAGGAAATTCAAGCAGAAATGACTCGCTGCCGCGGCAGGACATCCTCATCGCCTCCGTCTCATTTCGTGTGCATTACGAGGCACAGGATCTGGCGAACGCCGCGCCCTCCAATCCCCGACAACTGGACGGATTATGTCGCCTGCGTCTATTCTAGATACAGTATATATCAACAAGTCCTGTGATCCGTTCATTCTTAGAATGGGTCCCAATGTTAACAAAACAAATTGTATTCATCTGCCAAAAACAGACCTGTTCACATCAGCCCTAAGATGAGTAAATATACAGGGTGAGCCTGAGTAATGTCATTCATTTCACGGGTTATTCTCTGATAGATTATATTTCAAACAAAAACGTTTAATACAAATTTGATCGCTTTTGCTTACTTTTCGAGATAAAAATTGGTTTATATGAAACATTTTGTAGCGTGTTTTGGGAAAGCCATTCATTGAATTCCCAATGTGCTCAGTCAATTTAAAAGAACAGTGTATTCCAGAGATGTCAATTTTTTTGTTATTTTACGACGCTTTATCAACATCTTCGGTTATTTAGTGTCTGAATGAGATGAAGGTGATAATGCCGGTGAAATGAATCCGAGGTCCAGCACCGAAAGTTACCCAGCATTTGCTCATATTGGGTTGAGGAAAAACCCCGGAAGAAACCACAACCAGGTAAATTGTTCCGACCGGGAATCGAACCCGGGCCACCTGGTTTCGCGGCCAGACGCGCTGACCGTTATCCACAGATGTGGTCAGAGATGTCAAAGAAAGCGCATTTTTCTGACCTTGACGTCGTGCGCGGGCATCAAGCGCTAAGTATGGAAGAAGGAATAAGCAACCTGTTGGATTAAGAAAAGAGTGGAGTACAAACTTCAACCTGAACGTGAAATTTTATGTCGTTATTTTTTCATGGCTTCTTTCTGTTTGACATTGTCTCTATTTTCTGTAAAACAAAAGTACTAACACCAATTTCTTAATATTGCAGCTGTCTTTTAAATGTTAATAACATAATATAGAGTTAAGAATATTCACATTAATTCTATAGTAGTACAACTATACTGTACTAAATGGATGAAACACATCATTCATAAAGAAAGTGATATCCCAAAAGAAAAGAGATTGCGTATGACATGATAAGTTGGAATTGATATTGATGGTATCTTTAGCTTTATAAAAGTAATCAATGAACTAATCAAAACAATATTATGGTACAAAGTAAAGTTACCTAGGTACTGTATATGTTTTAAGTGTAACTAATATTCCATAACAAAACTCTTATCGCATTATGATTTAAGGTGATATTGGTGAGCAACTTCCTATCATCGGAATATTAAATTATTTTCTCGAAACCAGCTGAAGCTATAGAGCTGACATATTTGCAACACATGGACATATATGTTTTGCTTATGATGTACTAGTAATGGCTTTGTTAATTCATTTCCTTAAAAACATTTTCCATGTGAATATTTTCAAAATTTGTAATACACTATCTTCAGTAATACGTATTTACGGTATATTAGATTTACGAAAACATTGTTTCAGTGCCTGTAATGTTACTAAATAAATAGGCCTACGTCTGAAAATTTCACTTTTTTATAAAAAAAGTTGAGAAAATTTTTTTAATAAAAAAAAACAAACTTCTGAAATATGTGCATTAAAATTAAAACTCTCATTCTTGTAATGCACTTATACTTCTCAGAAAAATCTAAAAATTAACATGGATACAGTTTCAATAAGTTCTCTTCCCTTTATCCATTGAATCAGTGCTGGCCATTCCTGAATATAATTGACATGACTGGTGTAGTCTGATAATAAAGTATTGAAATAATTTTAATGTTGTCCTTCAATGTGCAGAAATTTGATCTGAACAAATTTAACATTTTAAAATTCCTTTTCAGAACGAAAAGTTACATTTGTTCGGATCAAATTTCTGTACATTTAAAAGACAAAACTAAAATTATTTCAATCATTTGTTATCATAAAACACTGCTCTCTTAAACTGACTGAGAATCTTCGAAATTAAATCACTTTCCCAAAACACGCTATAAATGTTTAATAGACTGGCCCATTATTTTAATAAATAAGTTTAATTGCAATTTAGTTAGTTTTCTTCAATTTAAAAGTTTCAAATTATTTCATGTTTTCATTGTATTACTTAAATTTTACTGTTTCTATTATTAGTGTTTTTTAATGTATTTATATGTTTTTTCAATGTATTCTGACAAAGCCTAAAACTGTATGTCTAATGGCCAAATAAATTGAGTTGAATTGAACGGAAGCTTGGAAGAAGAAAGGGCCGAAAATGTGTGTTGTACTCAGTTCAGTCCACACAGTGACGTGGGGTGTATTTTTCTTCACTTCTTCATAAAAGAATGAGTTTTGTTTACCAAAAAAGACGATGTTTCATGAAAGCATGCTCCGATATGTAGCACGTCTTTCATGAAGCCAAACCGCTGTGACTAATCTTTGTTCGATGGTTAAAGGGACTCTTTCAGCCATGTTTGTTTATAACTGCACTGTTACCATGGTAGCATGATACCAACGTAAACATGGGGTACCAACATTGACAAAGTAAGTGAAATAACAATACTTGGGAGGTACGCCCAGTTTGTGACCTCCCTGTATGTTTTCCAGGATTTTAACCTGGGTTTCCAGTACGAAAAGTCGACGCTGTACCCATTCGACTAACGTTTTTATTTTATCTCCATATGTAACTTACAGTTGACATCAGTGTCCTGTGCTTATAGCAATGATATATTGCGACTGTCAAGTAGTCACAAGAAGGGATTGTTTTCCATATTATAAAGACAAACGGCGTCTTCCTTATTGCCGCCTGCCTAGGAAGTTTATTTGAGCGAGGGCTGTTGCTCCTTCCGGGGGGCTATGCCGCCATCACGCTCCGGAAACTAACTGGAAACTGGATTTCACAGGCATTTGTACACAAAACAATCGGCTCGCCTATTTTGTTTTAGCACTTTCTGCAACCATATAATGGAGATTATTTTCGCTCAGCTCTTCACACTAAACATACTGGCAAAATTATTCATTCATATGCAGTCCGTTGTAACTAAGGAGCGGATTCCTATATAATTAAATATCCTTTTTGCGTGTGATAAAACACAATTAACAAAGTTAAAAATTCTGAACATGAACCCGAATTTTATTTCACATAAAAGCACATATTTTCACAAAAAATTATGTAAATACTTATTTTCAGGAAATCTATTATAAACACATAAATCTTGGAGTTTTTTTTACTTAAATAACTTTTTTACAAGAACTTTTAAATATTTTAAAACTAAATCAATTACTCGTATATCACTCAGAAATACGTTATCTTCTTTAAGAATTGTTCGTTGCTTCGTGTTTCTACGGGCTGTGTGGTGTATCCGTGATCCATTTTTGTAATAGTATCGCCTCAAGTTCTGAGAACTGCTAGGCAGCATATCAGTGTTATTATTAGAGAATAAATTAACATGGACAAGGAGGAGAGATCTTGCAACACATAATTAGGAATGTTTATTTTGCTGAAGATGATTTCATTCCAAGCTTTGTTTGTGAAACACAACAGATAAGAGCTCGGGTATGAACATTATTTAATTTAAACAAAACTTTCGCCTCTCGCTCATGCCTATCAAGTAAGGCAATACGTCTTGTTGTGATTCCCTGTTATCGGGCTTCGTCAATCGATATCCTTCAAGATATACTGAAAGATGGTTATTTAAAAAACGATTAGGCTTTCCTATTGGTAAATCTAAGCTTTTTGTGTGACACCATGAAAAAACTCGAAACATTCAAAAACCTGTTGTCTGAAACAGGGAGGTGCGTGCCGTGAAAATTAAACTACACTCGTTACGAGGTTCAGAAGTACAAGTACTAAGGGACAAATTCTAGAATGTGTTTGGGAAAAAAAGTGGATATAAAAAATGTGTAAAGTTGCTCAAGTATTGGAGGGTGTGCCTGTAGGTGAAATTGATGTTAATCTGAGATAATCGGCATGCATTTGTGATGGAGAATTTGGAGATGACATTTGTTGTTCTCGGCCAACTGCTAGCATTCAAGTGTGGTTGGTGAGTACCTAGTAACATTCTTTTTTCAAGCTAAATAAGGTATTTTTGTCATATAAATAAATTTTATTTTATTTTTTTTTTTAATTTTTAGCAAATATTTTCGTACTTTTCAGCACATAAAAATAAATATACTTAAATTTTTAGCACATAAAAATCCGCTCCCTAGTTATTACAGTCTTTCTTCCTGCAGCAAGTTTTTTTTATTTCGTTATCACAAGTATGTTTTATCATAATCGTAATCCACGCCAAAAGCCGCCGATCTTCAAGCAGCGAAATTCATTTCATAAGTTCTCTTCGCCTCTGTAAATTTATGTCGTAAGTGTGACCTTCCTTCCGTTCTAATGATGACTAAAGCCAGTTTTCTTACTCCCACAGCATTCGCATGGGTAAAAGTGTACGCGGTGTATGCAGTAGAGATGGGTAAAAAAAGCTGGAACAGTTTATTTGAAACTGTTTCACAATTGGAACTCTTTCAATACGAAACAGTTTCGTGATATAACCTGTTCCAACTGTTCCAAAGAGTGTTACACTGCTCCAGTGATGACTTCAACTTTCCACATGGTTCCAAGAGAAAATCAGTTCAATTTCAAAACAGTTTTCCTCTTCTTTGCTGTCTGCAAAGACCACGTGTAGCGCTCTCATTGTCTCCAATCGAAAGTATATACAGGGACATCATTTTATTTTTTCTTCAATTTTTATTGTACCTGAGTTTTTGACTGTACTTCACTCCCACCCCTTCTACTAATAAAGTTCAACCGTCCTCCACACAGATCCAAGACCGCATTTACAGTCATAGTAGCTTTACGTTCAGAGTAAACAGTACGTTCCAAAAATATGTTCGCGTTTTCCAGTGACGAAAGAGCTTTCAATATTGAATCATTTTCTCACAGGTACTGTAGTCCATTTGCCTACGTCGTATCCCGGTTTCCCCCACCAGCTTTTATTCGCCAGCTAGCGGCTGGGCTGTCTTAGCTCTTTTCTGAAAGCATTAATTTCTGTTAGGAATTGGACGTCTACGTAATATTATACAACTGCTTAAAATAACTTAAATAAAAGGGCCTCGTTAAGTAATTAAACATCACGTGATTTCCTCCCTTTCTACGACGCTGCGACGTAACCACTTGGACGGACAGTAGATAGTATGTCTGAGTAATTTTATCTTTTCGGATCGGGCAGAAGTGAAGATTGAATTTACAGTACGTAAGGTCTCTTTTATAGAGTAGGTACAGAATTATTTCAACATGAGTTACTGATACGAAGTACGAACCTGGTACAATAGTCTATAGTGCGATAATATGCACATTAGAACTGAAGCCTGTATGGAAATTAACGGCCACCATTTAAAAAAATGTGTTTAAATATCCATATTATGATTATTTTTCAATTTAACTTCATTCTCTATATTGTACGCTAATGTGCTGTAGACAGTATAATATACACTGCAAAATGAATACGTTCACATGGACAGTTCAGTTCGTGAGTAAAAACACTCATTGTTAATACTGTACTGTATTTTGATTAAACAAAAACGTAATGAAAATGATCAAACTCAAAAGCGCAATATTTCCTAGATTACGTAAATGGATTAACTACTTTTCTTCCCTCTTATACCTAGTAAAGTGATTTGTTTGTATATTACGCCAATATCATCGAACTCCAGTCGTGGAAGGGGTTAACAAACGGCGTTGATCCCAAAGACGTTATAATAGTATACTAGACTCACACAGAGCGCTGGTGTGCTGTCCAAAATTGAAACCAGTCTGCGCATGTTTACGCCGCCATGCTACTGGTAGAAATAGAGCGGTAAACACGATTGTCATACTTGTCCTTTGTTTTGTCTCGGGTGTTTTTAGTGAATAGTGTGAAAGTAATGGCAATATAATTTTGAAAGATGATATATTATCACCGCGGACTCATGCTTAACATGTCGGCATCATACAATAACGTGCGGTGTGGTTTAAAAAAATAATTTTGCCGACCGATTGTTGCTCTATAGGTTTCACTCTAAGCGTCACGTTGTCACGTCTACTTTCTCGATAAGAATAAGCACTAGTTTGTTATATTGTTAAATGGCTATTATTATTATTATTATTATTATTATTATTATTATTATTATTATTATTATTATTATTATTTCATATACGAGTACGTTGGCTATCTTAACTCTTAATAATAACTCTTTAATAATAATTTTTAATCACATACCTTAATGTTCGTCCTCAGCACAAGACATTGCAACCTCGGGTTTAGTCTACGTGGATTAGACAAGTAAGTGTCATTTAATAATAATTGAAGCAGCTTATTGGTTGCATTATTGAAATTGAGGCGAGTGATTGGAGCGCGACACAAGAAATTGAAAACAATAATACAATTAAATTTCAAAGACCTGCCGAACGCATGAGGCCGCTCAAAGACCTGCCGAATGTTAACCATGAGAGCGCGGCGATAATACCATCCCTGTTTAATTTTCCAAGCTATTTGCAAAAGGTACGATATAATATTATCTCTGTTGTTACAATATCAATATCATTAAAAATCAATCAGTAGTTTACGACAATAAAGAATACTTAATTGTTAGTACAGGTATATCAGACTGTAGAGAAATCCCACTGAGTGAATTATTTAGACTTACACCCCAGATGTTAAAACATTAGTGGAAAGATAACTTTTTGTTTTTATTATGTAAATGAATTTATCTGCAAGATAATAAACTTTCATTCAAGATCCATATATGGATAAATAAATATACAGATAATAAATAAATAAATAGCTATAATAGCTAAGCCTCCTTTGTGAATTTATGATTCAGAGTTCACCTATAAATAACTCTTTTACATTTTGCCAGATATATTTTATTAACAAAAGCAAGGAATGGCATCTTATTGATATTGCATATGTGCATAAAAATTATGTACCATCACTCCGCAAGCAATGGTAATATATCTATTTTATTTATTTAAAATAAAAATACAATATGTAAAAAATCCACACATAAAAAGTATGTGTTTTTTTTTATCTTGCATAAAGTGATTGTTTAGTTTTTAGGTCTTCACGTTACCTATTGTTTGCAATGTATTAGGTACCGATACTTTTTATAATCGATAGCATTCCCTTTATTAATTGAAGAATGAATTCAATGTAATTTGGCTACCTTCGCACATTATATTTTGCCAGATTATCTATGTCCTGTGGTCTAAAAGTACCGGTAATATAATTTATTTTTGATTCTCTAAAACTTAACTAACAAGTCTATACTGATTATCGCATATTTATTTCACTTAGGAATTTGATTATAACAAGAACTTGTGTAATCGATGTGCATATATTTATGTCTTGTGATCTAAGAGTTAGTATGTTAATATAATTTTAGATTCTCTGAAACCTAACAATTTGCTGATTATCGTAAAATTATACACTCTATAATGTGTATTGTGTAGGCCTATTTATGGCTGTATCAGTATGTTTTCTATAAATTGCTGCATACGTATTTTCTTTTCTTTAATGTTCTAACACATATCAATGAAACTTTGAATATGTTTATTTCGTCCTAATTTTACGTTAAACGTCGAAAATGGCCATAATATGTCAATTTTAGATATCACAACGTTAAATTGCGTGATTTACGCACTGCTATTATTTGTCTGCTCTCCAACAATATGGCGGCAAGCGCAGCGTTCAATTTGCCCCGGTTTCCTCGTTTCGCGCAGCCGAGACTGTAGGGGCTTGGTTGATCCAGAGGTATAGGCAAGTTAATATTAAAAATGTTAGTAAAAATAAAATGATGTCTCTGTATAATATTATCCATGTTCCGAACGGCTTTCGTGCAACAGTAGCCTATATAGGATCGCGCAATTTAATTGTACGAATCAAATTCCCTAATAAATCTCCTAATTATTAGCTGTCCATTGATGGTGAATATGTTCATGGTGCCCTGACATAGTGTTAATTATTGTTAATATTCCCGCGAAAAATATCATCGGCTAATGTCATTATTAAACTCTTCTAGGCTTATGTGCAATATTTTTACTAAAATAGATTCATTTTGAATTGTAGTTATTTACTGTACCCTTAACAGTAACCTACGAAAAATGACTTTCGTGGACATAATACACTGAACAGCTGATTTAAAGACGGTTCAAGGGCTTTGAAACATGTTCCTGAAGCAGATGAGAGGTTGGAACAGTTGGAACAGTTGGCACTGATGTTGTAAACATATTCTTATGAAACTGTTTCTTTGAAACTGTTATTTTGGAACAGCTTCGTTCATGAAACAGTTACAGTCGAAACTGTTTCTGACCCATTTACTCCCACTGTTCCCAAATGGGAACATGCATTATTTACGGCGTAAATGAATTGAGAGGACCAGTAATCATCTTATGTTGTTTCTTATGTGTCAATAAGTAGGAATATATAAGAAACACCAACATTTTTAATAAAAAATAATTTGGGCATAAATAATTTGGGCAATTCTGAAATATTTATATTCCAATCATTGAAAGTGTCTGGGATCAAATGGGTTAAAAAGAACAGTTTATCCCATCTCTAGTATGCAGTACAGCAAGTGCCCTGCAGTACGGCCTCTGCTCATAATCACAAGTAACGAGCATTACAACAGCAGCCTTACTCCTAAACAAGCACAATATCCTTCAGTTTAGCAATGGTTATAATATTAAACACTATTAGTTAAAATAAAGGTTTCTTCTTATATTATTATTACATTACACTACCCTGTAACACAATAAAATGAAAAGGAGTGACGAGGATTTGAACCTGAGACACTGACATCTAAATTCCGACGTTCTTCCAACTGAGCTACGGGGACAGAAGTGAAAAAGCAAAGGCGGAAAAATTTGCTCAATTCCCCTTCAAGACGTCCTGATGATTTGTGGAAGCTCGTCCAGGATGCTTGAAATGCCGTGGCTGAGAACTTAAAAGACTGTCGATTCCATGTCCACTCGACGGTAAGATATGACTGAGATAGGAGGAAGATGGACTAAATATTGAATCGTGGCTTTTTATTTTGTTGTTTTTTTTTTTAACTTTTAATTGTTTGAATTTTGTAAGAGAAACGCCAGTAAGTTTGTTTTTTTTTTTATGCCACGAAAGATATTTTTGTTGAGAATATAATCTTTCTTTCTTTCCACTTGTAGCCATAATGTCATAATAAATTATGATAAAGTCATGGCATAATACATTCATGAATCTGATGTTAATTACTAAAACAATCATAAAAGAAACAGGAGCAATTATAATTTCTCTCTCTCTTTAAAAAAAACATAAAAGCACTAGGTTGTGTTTGAACGCACTACCTCACGAATACCAGGCCCAAACACTACCATTACGCTACAACAGTAAGACGCAGAACACTTTAATTATAACAAGACATGATAATAATAATAATAATAATAATAATAATAATAATAATAATAATAATAATAATATGCCTCACAAGTGATATATTGAAGAAACTCCTATCTAACCTTAAATAAAACTGTTGAAAATAAATTGAAACACCCTGTAGATTGGAATATTTTCAAGGAAACTCCACTGAATGTTGTATGAACTTGTGCGTCAGAAGAGAGCAACGTAAAAAAGAGAAATCTTGGAAAAATGATTTGCATAATTGTATGTAACCATCTCTCTTCCATCTCCCGGGCAACCGCCGACACAGATATGCATGCAGGGGTAAGGTCTGACCTGTTACCTCGAGCGCATCTCACAATTTATTCTCCTTTTAAAGAAGGGACATTTACGAGCGAACGTGCATTTTCTTGAACTCTATAAGGGTATAGTAAAAGTGTCCGGGTCCAGTACCTAATCTATAGCGAGCTGCAATTTATGTCAGAACAATTTAACGAAGAACAAATTCCTCTCTTACCCTCCTAAACTGTCACAATGTCAGTATTACAAGAGTATGGTTGGGACAATTATAGTAAAATATTAGTGACAGTAAAAGTAAGTTGTAGAACGGTAGTAGAATTATTAATTGTGGTGATAGTGATAGGAACAACTTTTAGGAGCGATAGTAATAGTGGCAGTTGTGATCCAGATAGTAGTAGTAATAGTATTTTTGGGTAGTAGTACTAGTCCTGATATAATGCTATTTTAATAGTTGTAGTACTGGCCCTGGTACTTGTAATAGTGACAGTCCTGATCCTAACAGTAGTGCTAATAAGTTAGTATTTTATCTGATAACAGTGCTTGATCTGAAGTAATAATATTTTGGTAGTGGTAGTAGGCCATATCTCTGACAGTTGTAATACTGACAGTACTGCTCCTGTTAGTAGTGGTAATAGTAGGTCTATTTTATCTAATAGTAGTATTGGTCCTGAAGTAATGATTTTTTGTAGTGGAGTACTGTTCTGGTAGTTGTAATAGTAACTGTATTAGTCCTAGCAGTGGTGGTGGTGGTAGTAGTAGTAGTAGTAGTAGTAGTAGTAGTAGTAGTAGTAGTAGTAGTAGTAGTAGTAGTAGTAGTAGTAGTAGTACCTTTATCTGGTTGGTGGTGCTTGTCCTGGAGTAATATTTTGTTACTGGTAGTACTGGTCGCAGTACTTATAATAGTGAATGCTAGTCCTGACAATAGTAGTGATTGTCTGGTATAGAGTATCCCACCTTAAGAAAAAAGCATTGGTCTTACAGGTCTTGGCTAGTACTTTGTTGCCGCTAGATGCCTCCGTTAGCAGAACGAGTGAGGTATAGTATCTATCTCACTCTCTTCCTAACACGTACAGCGTTCAAGCAAGTTTATCGCACAACATAGGTACGTTCAGTCCGTTGAAATGATATAAAACCTATTAATGCCACAATGATACCTGCAAAAACATACATTATATTTTATATACATTATAACTTGACTTCGGATATTTAGGTCATTAACCAACTTTTAGACACCTCAACTAGACTCCAGAATGATCGAAAGTACGCATTAAAATACAGTTTTAGGGACCTATAAAGTTACTGCAATTACAAATAATAATAATAATAATAATAATAATAATAATAATAATAATAATAATATTATTATTATTATTATTATTATTATTCAAAGTCTTCTGCCCAAGGGCAAGTATTTCACTGCAAACCCAACTTTCTCCAGTCTTTTCTATTTTCTACTTTCCTCTTTGTCTCCGCATATGATCCATATATGTCGTCTATCATCTGATATCTTCTTCTGCCACGAATTCTTCTCTCGTTCACCTTTCCTTCCAGTGCAGCCTTCAGAAGGCACATTCTTCTCAACCAGTGACCCAGCCAATTCCTTTTCTTCTTTCTGATCAGTTTCAGCATCATTCTTTCTTCATCCACTTTTTCCAACAGCTTCGTTTCTTATTCTGTCTGTCCATTTCACACGCTCCATCCTTCTCCATATCTATATTTTAAATGCTTCTATTCGCTTCTATTCATGCCCATGTTTCTGCCCCATAGAATGCTACACTCCACACAAAGAACTTCACTAGTCCCTTCCTTAGTTCTTTCTTCAGAGGTCCTTTTTCTATTAAAAGCTTCCTTTGTCATTGCTATTCTCCTTTTGACTTCTTGACAGGAGCTCACGTTACTGCTTATAGTAATTACACCCCAAGTATTTGAATAATAATAATAATAATAATAATAATAATAACAATAATAATAGTAATAATAATAGTAATAATAATAATAATAATAATAATATTAATAAAACTGTTATTTTATTGGGTTAAGAAGTACTTGTAATACAGACTTAAGATTATGTGCAGCACACGTTTTCCGTGATTACATGTTACGTAGCGCTTATAATACAAATTTAGGATTATGTACAGCACACTTTTTCCGTTATTAACTTCACACTATAATCAAACAAGAACCTAAGATACTTACCTAATGCCTTTGTTGTTTTGCTGACAGTTAAATTTTGTGTACTTCTTCAAATAAGCGTGTTTTAACAGTATGAAATCTTAGCCTCAACTGTACCACCTCTACTTGTCTGTTAAGTTTTTCAGCGGAGATTTTCGGCAAGAGAGCGGAAGACTATTCCATCAATTTAGCTGTTACTCTGTTATTCGTAAATTAAATATAGCCTATGGTAATTTTAGAGGTGTAACACAATTTTAGCACACGATGTAGTTCTGAATGAAATTATGTTCTATGAATTATATGAAACTAATTAATTCCTATTTCTCAAGACAAATACTTATAAATAGTTGATGGAATAACCTGCATATGTTCAATGCTATTTTCTTAAAGTGAAATCCTCTACAGTAGTATTGGTCCTGAAGTAATAATATTTTGGTAATGAAAGTTGTAACAGTGTTAGTACTGGTCGTGACAGTAGTAGTGATGGTATTTTACCTGACAGCTGTACTTTTCCCAAATTAATTATATTTTTGGTAGTGATAGTACTGGCATGGTAGCTGTAACAGTGACAGTAGTGTACTAGTAATAGTAGTATTTTATCTGGTTATAATGGATTGTAACAGTGACAGTATTAGTACTGGTCCCGGTAGAAGTGGTAGTGATTCAGAGTAGTAGTGCTGGACCTGATAGATGTTTCCGAAGATTATATGATAATTCAAACCAGAAAGACCGCGACAAAAATGGGAAGATATCTTCTGTAATTGAAACAGGCCATAAGAACTGAGCTTGAAGGATGATGATGATGATGATTATTATTAATATGGTTATGGTGACGATATTTTCATGTCGATGGTCCCAATGGATGTAAGACGGTGTCTGATTAGAGTTCTTGAGAATTAGTTTCTTCCCCTGGAGAATTGCAACAATTTTCCATTAATCTTTATCATTGAATAATTTCGAGGGAAAAATTGTTCCGGAGCCGGGTATCGAACCCGGGACCTTTGGTTTAACGTACCAACGCTCTACCACTGAGCTACCCGGGAACTCTAACCGACACCGATCCAATTTTTCCCTCTATATCCACAGACCTCAAAGTGGGCTGACAACCGTCAAGCAACCAACTTCAAGCTCAGTGGTAGAGCGTTGGTACGTTAAACCAAAGGTCCCGGGTTCGATACCCGGCTCCGGAACAATTTTTCCCTCGAAATTATTCAAATCAACTTTACAGGGAGTTATACCTGAAATCTTGATTTGCATAATACACGTCACTGTTCGTTAACAGAAAACCACAATTTAAGTCACACGGAGTTAGTGTGCACTTGAAGTTGGTTGCTTGACGGTTGTCAGCCCACTTTGAGGTCTGTGGATATAGAGGGAAAAATTGGATCGGTGTCGGTTAGAGTTCCCGGGTAGCTCAGTGGTAGAGCGTTGGTACGTTAAACCAAAGGTCCCGGGTTCGATACCCGGCTCCGGAACAATTTTTCCCTCGAAATTATTCAAATCAACTTTACAGGGAGTTATACCTGAAATCTTGATTTGCATAATACACGTCACTGTTCGTTAACAGAAAACCACAATTTAAGTCACACGGAGTTAGTGTGCACTTGAAGTTGGTTGCTTGACGGTCGTCAGCCCACTTTGAGGTCTGTGGATATAGAGGGAAAAATTGGATCGGTGTCGGTTACAGTTCCCGGGTAGCTCAGTGGTAGAGCGTTGGTACGTTAAACCAAAGGTCCCGGGTTCGATACCCGGCTCCGGAACAATTTTTCCCTCGAAATTATTCAAATCAACTTTACAGGGAGTTATACCTGAAATCTTGATTTGCAATCTTTATCATTGTCTGTATTAAAGAAGCGGAGTGAAATAGGGTTGTATTCTCTCTCCGATCATATTTCTGATTATTATGAATGATATTATGGAAAGGTTTGTTGGCAATGTTAGAAGAGGTATAAGATGGGGATTAAACGATACCTTGGAAGATCTGGATTTATCTGATGATATTTGTTTGCTCTCCCATAGTTTTGGTGATATGCAGAATAAAGTTAATACTTTATTAGAAGTAATAAAAGGGGCTCATACGAAAATAAACGTAAAGAAAACTAAAGAAATGAGATTAAATAGTAAAAAGACAGATAAAATTAAATAATAACATTGATACTGTTCAAGAATTTAAATATCTGGGTAGTATAATTGACAAGGATGGTGGAGCCTTTGAGGATGTAAAGATCCGAATAAAAAATGCAAACAGTGCATTTGTCCAGTTGTACCCAATATGGAAATCTTATATTATATCCAGATCTACAAAAATTGAAATCTTTAAGAGTAATGTGAAATCAGTCTTATTATATGGCTGTGAGACATGGAAAACAAGTAAAATAATACAAAATAAACTGCAAACATTTGTTAATAGATGTTTACGAAGAATTTTAAAAATTAGATGGCCAGACATAATCACAAACTCGGAACTATGGAAGATAACAAATCAGAAAGAAATCACAATAGAAATCAAAAGACGAAAGTGTAATTGGATAGGGCACACAATCAGGAAAGAAGATGGAGCAGTAGAAAGAATGGCTTTGGATTGGAACCCCCAGGGTAGTAGAAAAAGAGGAAGGCCAAAAAATACATGGAAGAGAACAGTTTTGGAGGAAATTGCTAGGAAGGGGAAAACATGGAGCGAAGTGAAGAAGTTGGCTACAAATAGGGTCCGATGGAGGCACTTTGTGAATGCCCTATGCTCCTCATGAGGAGATACAGGAGTTTGATTGATTGATTGATTGATTGATATTGAAGATTTACCTTCCATGGTGTACCAAGAGTAACATCTATGACGGCAAAGTGATATATACGTAGATTCGTTACCTTTACTCCTGAAAATAATATCATAAACATCTTTATGCTCGACCATGCCGAAATGTAGTAATTATACACCTGGTAGCAGTCCTTTAATGCATGTCATTAAAGTACACCTACTCATTAAAGTACAGGTCTTCAGCCAATGATAACTCAGCTTATATGTGTTCAGAAATGACAAGTCAGTTTTGTACCGTTATAAAACCGCAAGTATCGATTATTCTCGGATATGCAATCGAAAGAGAATTAGCGAAAAGTCACGGAGGCTGGAAATCCAATACTGTCGCAGAAGGTTATGTTCTGTTACTATAATAATTAGCGTTAATTGTAAATAATATTCAAATAAATTCAATTTGTCATCTCGTTTTTCTATGTGGAATTCAATAATCAAGGTTATATTATAATATTACCAAGTTAAACGGGACTACGTCAAGGTCAATGACATTATTGTTCCTCGGAAAAAATCAATACTTTCGCGTCTGCGCACATCTCACAATTCACGACCTAGAACAAGGTCACTTCCGATCTTGTCAGATACAAATAAAATGTATATATCTGAATACCGGTAATTTCAAGTTAGAAATATGGTCGAGCATAAAAAGTCGTATGAAACTCGCCTATAATGGTAATTAAGAAGCTCGTATGAAAATTATGAAACTCGCTTGCGCTCGTTTCATAAATATCCATACTCGATTCTTAATTACTATCATTATAGGCTCGTTGCATAATGTACTATTATCGTCTACTTAAAACACAGTATCACAAGATGTACCTTGCGTATCTTGCCATATCGTAAATAATTCGCAGAATAATTTACTTGAACAACAATCCTATGTCTTCGTCTTTCTTTAACAACGTCGCCATTTGAAACTAAGACATAAGAGCACAGCTGTGAGTGCTGTGAGCTGGTATCAGCTTTTCAGTAGAGTTGTCACTGAACAAAAGTAATTCCAACGACAACAGTAGAGTTTGAATTTGAGTGTGACGGGAGCGGGCTATAATAGAAGACAGGCAGGCGTGTCGCGCGGCGGAAGATGCGGCAGGCAATCAACTGTGTGCGAGTAATGAGCAGCAGATAGGGGCTCTGCGGTAAATAATGGCATCGCTTTCCACCCCTCATCAGATAAGATTGTGTCAAAATTTGGTGTCGTCAAGAAGAAGTATACCATACCTGAACATCCTGCAGAGATCTTCCCATCGATCGGAATGCTAGACTAACCGAACACTTGTACTCAGTGGCGGCTCATTTTGAGAAGTGCGTCTGAGAATAAACTATTATTCATCGGAACAATACTAATGAAAATAATGATAATAGCAGTACCATTTGAAACTAGTGTGTGCCAATATCACTAACATGAATATCAACATCATATTCTATGTTTTCATCTAATTCTCTTTTGTAACCACTTTATTTTTTCATTGTCTTAATTACTCTATTATTGTTCTACTTGTATTCCTTATTTATCTATTTCAAATGCTTTAATTTCTCTGCATTTACTTATTTCATTTTCTTCTTTCTTCACTTTCAATGCTTTTATCTAATTTATTTTTCAATTCCTTACTTATTTGGGTATGTTTCATTTTTTATAACATTTCGTGTCTTTCTTCTTCCGAGATGCTTCCTTCTTTCCTTTTTCTTTTCCATGATCTATTTTGTATCCTCCTTTCAAAGGTTTCGTTTTTCATCTTCAGATCTCTCTTACTTTCAATTCTTTTACAAACAGTGCTTCATTTTCACCTTCTTTCGAACATACTTTCCTTTTTTCTTTTGCATGTCTAAGTACCTACTATTTTTCTGTTCCCTCTACTTTTCTTCTCTTTTTCCTATTTTTTTATTTTCTTGACACGTAGGCCCACTTTTTTTCATTTTCTTCCCCCTTTTCTGTTAAGTCCTTGTTTCTTCTTCACATAAGTCCACACTTTCATTTTGGTTTAACGCTTACTTCTTTTCATATCCGTCTTTTATGTCTACTTCTCCTTATATTATTTTTCTTTTAAGTCTATTTTTCCTTATATATTTATTTTACATCTATTTACCTTTCATATTTCTCTTTCGTAGAGACAATTAATATTAGGTACCCTCCACAAAACTGGCTTCATTTATACACCGACGGATCCTTGATCTCCAGAGAACAAGGTGCCGGTGCAGGTGTTACGTGCTGTCTCTTCTCACTTTATAGATCTCTTGGATATGGAACAACAAGTTTTGATGGTGAAATCATTACAATAAGTGAAAGTCTCAGGAATCTTCTATGCCACATCAATAAATTTAAGAATTCAGTTATATTGTCAGATTCCAAAGCAGCTATTCTATCAATAGTCTCTAAACACACACCTTCATCTCAAATAGCAGAAATAACTAAAATGCTCTCTCAATTAATATCACTCAATAAAAGAATTGTATTCCAATGGATACCATCCCACTGTGGAATCCTGGGAAACGAGAATGCGGATGCTTTAGCAAAGAAGGGCAGCACTGCTACTTACAGACCTGTTACTAAATCTACATATTACTCTGTGAAAAGATTTATTAAATCTACATACTTATATTTCAACAAACAAAATTTGATAACACAATCTCAAGGGAAAAAATTGAACTCTCTGCATCATAATCCACAGTTAATTCCCGATTTACCACGAAAATCGTCTGTAGCTGCATTTAGATTGGCAACAGGCCATAATTGTTTGGCCAAACACCTGCATAGAATTGGAATATATCAGTCCCCTAACTGCCCATTGTGCAACTCAAACCAAGAAATGGATTCGGAACACCTCAAAATCTGTGGTTCAGTGGCTGACCATGATAATATCTTTGAAAAATATTGGAGTACAAGAGGTCAAATTACTTTATTGTCAAACGCCTGGCATTAGAAAACATCAACAACAACAACATATTTCTCTTTCAGGTCTACTTCTTTCCATATTCTTCTTTTAAGTCTTCTTTCCATGTTCTTCTTACGACTACTTCTTTTCACATTCTTCTTTCACCTTTATTTATTTTCTTATTTTTCTTTTATGTTTACTTCTTTTCATATTCCTTTTTATACCTTTTTCTAATTATTTTTTAAGTCTACTTGTTTTTATATTGTTCTTTCACATTTACTTATTTCCATATTCTTCTTTTAAATCTACTTCTTTTAATATTCTTTCTTCAAGTTCACTTCTTTTCATAATCTTTTTCTACGTTTACTTCTTTTCATGTTCATTTTAGGTATGTTAATTCATTCATATTCTTTTACGTCTACTTCTCTTCGTCTTATTTTACATTTACTTCTTTCATTTATTGTGTTAAGTTGGTGCGTCTCGATCTGCAACCCATTCTTAGTTGTTGCTAGAATTACCTCATGATTCACAAATATTTTGACTGAATACAAATTCTTGAGGTCAACTGAGTGTCACTTTGTTCTTACTATTGCTTACTATGAGTTATATTTGTATGCTGTCTATTTTACATACGCTGTAAATATTGCTATTATATGAGTATTTTATATAAAAAGAGGTTCCGTTTTTCATGGCTAACGAAATGTTTAAAATATATTGATTCAACAGTGTCGCAGTGAATTAACAGAGTTTTTATACAATGATTTTTATCGATCATGTAAACGTGCCAGGTTCTTTGCTAATAACTCTCCTCTTTTCTTTTTCAGCGGGGACCAATCTAGTGGGAAAGTTCACTCAAAGTGTACGTCGCATCGTCCAGGACGTCAAGGACGAAGGAACGTCCAGTAAGTATTCATTTTAATCAAATATTAAAGAGATTTCATTTGCTCATGATATGTCCAATTTATGTAGCCTATTTTACGGGTAGACATATTTCAATAGTTGTAATAAACTCTTCAGAAATATGATTATAATAATAGGCCTAATAATAATAATAATAATAATAATGATAATAATAATAATAATAATAATAATAATAATAATAATAATAATAAGTACGACTTTGATTATATATTTTAATGCCAGTTTTTTATATTTCTCAAGGCATCATCCACTTAAATTAACGCTGTTTTTATTACTTATGCCTCTAATACATATATATATATATATGTATATATGTATATAATTTGAACTAGTAATGGAAATTACGGGAAAACGGCTGAACGGATTTTAATAAATGACCCCTCATTTTGAAGCTTGAAACTCAAACTTTTTCAGAAAAATAGTAGTTTTCAGTGAAATGTCAATTTTTCAACATAATTTTCCTATTTTCCAACATCCATCTGTCGTCAGTTTTGAGAACTAGCTAATTGCATTTCAGAATAAAACGAAACACACACTACAGTAAACAATATTACACGAAGGCCATGATCTGCAAGAATGCTGACATATTTAGAGCTCAAATTAAATTGGTTATTAAAAACTTAACTTACTAAAAATAATTTACAGGTTCGATTCTGTGGTGTGTAATTTTCTGGGTACAGCTGTGTATTGGATATTAAAAACTACAAAACTTGAGGTGGTTTGATGACATTATTGCCATTAGAAATAAAATATTATTGTAGTTAATGCCATGATGTGACTATCTTTCATTAGTAATACATATTAATGCTATATTGATGATATGAAAGTGAAACGTTTTGGGGTTATATAAGTAGATGTAGAGAATAACTTAAATTAGATTTTGATTTCTATATTTACTGAGTGGCGGCTATATAGTATATGTTACTGTAAGTTATAAAACTTACGTAAGATAATAATATTATTAAAAATCAAATATTTTTATAGTTATTAATCAAGTGGGGTTGCGTCTTTTTCATATATTTAATGGTGGTATGGTGTAGATATTTATATGCGTGGTTATCTTCATATTGGCTCGAGAGAGAGTATCTTTCATTATTATGGAAGCAAATAACTTTCAGAATGTCTGGTATTCTTCATTGAAAATAAATCTGAAAAATGTTTCTTTCAACATCTAATGAACTTAGTTTGCAGCATTTGCTGCACAAGCCACTAGTTATATTTATTTGTGACTGCGAAGCAAATATTTGAGAGAACATTTACAAAATTTTATCATTCACAAGTTCCTTCAACAGTTCAAATATGTACTGTACGTGATAATCACTTCAAGGTAGTCATAGCTGTAAGGAGGATAAGTAATGACGTTTAATCCTCAAATGGTACAATAAACTTCTCTTTCTCATAGTTTCGAAATGTTGTTTTTGAGAATAGCTTCTAAAAGTTTCTCTCACATGAACTAGACGTAAGATAACAGTTCCCTCGTAGTGCATGAATTTCTGCTACTTCAACTGTAACTAATAACAGTGAACAACAAGAATTTTGCTCCGACTTAAAACAATGTGTTCCTTATGATTTGATGTGCGCTGAATACGAAAATGCATCTCTTTTCTTCGTATCACGTCAGGTTTTTAAGATATGCTAGGCCTACAATTTCACTTTTTGATAAGCGCTCCCAGGAAACATCTGCGGGTTGAGGGTTGTAAACCAAAACAAAAGCTATTGCATATGTATCAAATATGAATGAGGTCTCGCCCACCTCATTATATTTTGCTCGACTAGTATGACTAGTCAGTTTGTTTTTATACCATTAAGTACGAGAAAAATTCGTACCGGCACCGGGAATCGAACCCAGGACCTCTCAGCTGTGCGCGCTGAGTGCTCTCTAACCAACTGAGCTATGCCGGGACCCGATTCACGACGCCGGCCGAACTCCTCTCGTAGTATCGTGTTACGGCCTTACTGCCTGCACTTGAGACGATACACGTCATATAACTTATGTACAGGAGCGCATATTACATGACTTTATGGCCATATTCAACAACAGTTTCTTTAAACTGTTAACATCATATATGTATCAAATATGAATGAGGTCTCGCCCACCTCATTATATTTTGCTCGACTAGTATGACTAGTCAGTTTGTTTTTATACCATTAAGTACGAGAAAAATTCGTACCGGCACCGGGAATCGAACCCAGGCCATAAAGTCATGTAATATGCGCTCCTGTACATAAGTTATATGACGTGTATCGTCTCAAGTGCAGGCAGTAAGGCCGTAACACGATACTACGAGAGGAGTTCGGCCGGCGTCGTGAATCGGGTCCCGGCATAGCTCAGTTGGTTAGAGAGCACTCAGCGCGCACAGCTGAGAGGTCCTGGGTTCGATTCCCGGTGCCGGTACGAATTTTTCTCGTACTTAATGGTATAAAAGCTATTGCATTTTATGAGTTTATGATTCATTTCCGGTTTCTTATGGTTGTTGACATGTTCTTTTGTACTTCTAATTAATAAACAGATATTGGTTTCTTCTATTAAGTAAATTTCAAGACTTTCAATGTGAGGTCTATGCAATGAACAAACAAGGGTGTGGTTTTCAGTATTTAAAAGAAATGTTTACGGTACTAGTATGAGTGAAGGCAAACTAAAAGAGGGCATTTTTGTCGATCCACAAATTCACAAAGTTATGGTTGTCTATTTGTTTGAGGAAAAAGTTTCAGTTACAGAAAGAATGGAATGGCGCGCTTTCAAATATGTTTGTTCAAATTTCCTTGGAAATTCTAGGACAGACAACTAGCTACATAGAACTTGTTGTGGAAACCATGTTAAGTGCATATGAGAAAATGGGGTGTAATATGTCTCTCAAAATACACTTTTTACATTCTCATTTGGATTTCTTTCCTCCTAATTTAGGAGCGGTAAGCGACGAACATGGAGAAAGATTTCATCAAGAAATTAAATGGAAAGGCGATATAAAGCAAGATCATCCAGCATGCTCGCAGAATATTGTTGGTTCCTTGTAAAACACAGTTCTGGGTCTAGTTATAAACAGAAGTCATCCAGAAGATCCTTTTAAATGGTTACTTCAAATTCTGAGACTTTTAAAATCATTTTACTGTTGTGTTCTAAACTTTGTAAGATCATTTTTGCATCCAGTACACATTTTTCAAGTATTATGAGGGATTTTGAATCCATAGTGTGTTTTAATTTTATCATAGCAGTGAAAAATTAAAAACAAATGAAGTTTTGTCATAAAAAATTTAATTTATTTTCCCCGGAAAATGGTACGTGACGGGGAAATTTGGATTTCAAATTCAAATTTAGGGCACACATATTAGTAATATTTACCTATTTTTATTTCGGAGCAAGACAAAAAGTAAAAATTTGTTGTTCAGTACAATATAGCATTCTTCCTACGCTAATTTCAAGAGTAAGAAGAATGGACGTCATCTTATACCCTGTGTTCAGTTCTGAATAAGAGCTTGCGACTTGTTTCTCTATACCCATGACATCACCAAGGAGCGAATTTAATCGTCAAGGCCATAAATACTGTATTTTGGGTATTTTGCTTTTGAACTGTCAACAAATGAATTCAGCTGTGCATTAGAAACAAGAAACAAATGTCATTCATATAAAATAGTTTATTGATACAAATAATTTTCCTTATTAAAGAGTTACCACAAGGACGAAATATTGTAAAAAAAAAAAGAAATATAGTGAATATTAAGTGCTTCGTTAACAATCTAAAATATGAGGTCTAATTTTTTAAATTAGGCCTAAACATCTCATAATCTTCAATCAATCTATACTAATAATAAATCTGTAGCCGAAATTTTTCTGGTAATTTTCGATTTTCCAAAAATAATTGGTCCTAACATATATAATTAACCACCCTGAAACCGAAAATCGCTTTTTTGAAATTTTTGTCTGTCTGTCTGTATGTTTGTTACCTTTTCACGCGATAATGGCTGAACCGATTTATATGAAAATTGGAATATAAATTAAGTTCGTTGTAACTTAGATTTTAGGCTATATGGCATTCAAAATACTTTATTTAAAAGGGGGGTTATAAGGGGGCCTGAATTAAATAAATCGAAATATCTCGGTTATTATTGATTTTTGTGAAAAACGTTACATAACAAAAGTGTCTTTAAAAATGATTCTCGATAAGTTTTATTCTTTGCAAAATTTTGATAGGACTGATATTTCATGAGATAAATGAGTTTTAAAATTAAAATAGCGCCATCTAAGACGGTGCAATGAATTAAGAACAAATGACTTCGTCTATAAGGGGCCTTGGACAACAACAATCGAAACAGGGGCCTTGGACATCAACAATCGAAAGCTATTAAACATAGCCTACAGACAATGTTTCTGTGTTTGTATGAGGTAATATCAGAAGCTAAATTAACCGATTTGTATAATTAATTATTATTGCACCATTGGAAAGTGTAGTTTCTCTAGATGGACATAATGCTATAATGTTATTACAGTAACGTCTGAGTAAATCTTATGCACAGAAAATTTGATAGGCTATTTTTACATTCGTTTTCTGTATTTCTTTAAATAATATTTATGTACACTCATTTTAATCTCAGAGAATTAACGAACAACGAGAGTGTATTGATTTAGTATGCAGTAATAGTACGTTAGCTTAGCAATTCATTATTTTATCATTCAAATTTTAACTATGCTCAATTGAATCGTGTTAAAATACATAAAATATATATGCAATAAATCCAATGCAAAGAAAATTGGGTAATGAGCGAAGCAGATTATCTTGCGCTGTTGTAAATGTTGTCCCCTGGATCAAACGTCCTATTTTAATTATGTAATTACTTTATATTTATTGCTAACAGGTGCAGCGGAGCGCACGGGTACGGCTAGTTCTAAAATAAAACGTTAAATCCATTACGATGGTTTCTCAAAACTAAAATAGACCCCTTAATAGTGCTAATGACCAATCTAAGGAAAAGTGCTTAACCTAATCCCACTGATGTCCAGAAACTAGCAAAAAAAATTGGAATGGTTCCCCGTGCTCCAGCCATCAATCCCGCTACTGTCAAATTGTCTACTTTAGATTGTAATAATAAAGACCGGGTTCGAGTTCTAGTCAGGTCTGGGATATTTCATTGAAAAATCCATAGTGACACTTGTGGCGGACAAAGTCGCAGTTAGGTTTTTTTTTGGGGGGGGTTCTCCCGTTTTTCCCTATATTATGTATGTACATAATTATGTCGCTATTTCTCCATTTCATTAACATTCCATAGCATTTCCCGATCACCGGCTGTGGCTTGCTCGAAATCTGGGTACGCAGCGAACCTTAGTGTAATCAGCCGGTGTGGGTTTATGAAAGCGTCTGGACTGAGAGTTAGCTCAATAGATCGTAAATGGTCGCAGTGGACGCCCTCCGTATATTCCATTCCATTCCAAGTATAGCTGCCAACGTACACCGGCCTAAGAAACATCAAGACTTGCTGACAATTCACTTATATTGACGAGTGGCTTCTCTTCCTCAATATCTACAATAGGTAGTCTTCTGAAGAGAGTTTTATCTTCAAGGATTCATCGTTGAATCCCTTAAACCAGTGCCACTAATGACCATCCATTCATCTTTCACTTCACATAATTATTTCTCCAGCTATTGATTTTGCAGTCATGCTCTTTTTTCAACAAAATCAGAAACACTAGAATTAATATGTCGTCGCATATTTTCAATGACAAACTGAAGGTAACAGGTAGGCTACTACATATCGCATAAGCAATTGAATGTTTTCAAATGAATACCAACCACAGATGTAACAAATCGTTCGTTGCCTAGCAACTTACAAGACAAATGAAGAGAATATAGTTATAGGAAAAGACATTCGAGGTCAAGGCTTCTAAACTTCTCATAGGTTGCATTAGTATCGAGCTTGTAGGCGAGGGATTGGCGGAGAAAGTAGAGCGATTCTGACGTCATAAGATAGCTGAGCGCGCCAAATCTCAAATGCTTGAAAACAGCATCTCGTGTTTTTTCTTGTTTATGTTGTTTTGAATGCATTATGCCAGGTCAAAGATGTGCTGTTGCGGTATGCAACAATTCTAACGATAAAAATAAGGACTTGTCTTTCTTTACCAATCCTAAAGATTTAGGAATTAGAAAAAAATGGGTAGGCCTAATTGCGTGCAAAAGACAGGATAAATTCAATCCTGATACAAGCAGAGTATGCTCTGGTCATTTTAAAGATTATGATTTTGTTCCTGACTTCCGAGCAGGTTAGTGAAAATAAAACCGAAACGACCGAGAATGTTAAAGCCTACAGGTAAGTTTAAATAAATCACATAGGCCTACTGTCTTCGCGCTACGAGTTGGCGAGGGGAGTAGATAGGCGGGACGGGGGAACTGTACGCTACACTCTGACCTGAAAACTTCGTCCACTTACTTGGCTACACAGGAACGGAGTCAGACATAAATGATTCCGCATCTTCGGTGCTGTTGCTATGACTACCATTATCACATTTTTCAAAATTGCTGGAGTATGATCTGTCCATGATAATCGTCTGTTTACGTTCCAGCCGTGTATATTAACTCGAATCTCTCAACAAAGCCATTAGCCCCACCGCCCCCATCCTGATGGACAACAATGAGTGTTCTGGACACATTTACGGTAGTCACAACTCCCGTAACATTTTTATCGTGCCAGAACTTGGGAAACGTTAAATTGGTAGGCCTATCTATCCGCATTTCGTCCAGATACAAAATCGGTTTTTCCACTTTCCTAAGCTTTCTTATTTGCTGTAGATATCTTCACGTATTCCAATTTACAGTGTTTTCCTCATTTTTTTTTTTTTGCTGCACACTTCTTCGACCTGAAAACCTTTTTCTTCAGTACTCGTCTTAATGTTGTCTTTCATTTCAAATCAATTTTCTCTTGTAAAAGGGTAAACGTTTGTTGCAGCTTGGAACTATTTTTTTACTTGTTATTTAACGACACTGTAATAACTACTAGCTTCTTCAGTGTCCATTGAATTGATGATGGCGAGATGGTATTTGGCGAAATGAAACCAAGGATTCGCCATAGATTACCTGACATTCGCCTTCCGCTTGGGAATACCTCGGAAAAAAACTCAACCAGGTAGTCAGCGCAAACGGGAATCGAACTCACTCCCGAGCACAACTGCAGATCAGCAGGCATACGCACTACCTCCTGAGCTACGCCGGTGGCCTTCTTTCTTTTTCAAATAAAAATTCTCAATTATATCTTTTTTGTCAATCTCCCGTCGAAGTCCTCTACATTTGCGTTTCGGTAGTCTGGACGTTTACATTTTTTTTCTCCCTCAGGTGTCGACAACGCACTTTCTTCTGTGCAGTCTTTCATTTCATTCCTTATACGCTGTATTGTTCTTGTGGATAGATTAGAGTACTTTTCTACCTTTGCTGTAGGTTTCGTAAGAAGAATGCAAAGGCACTGTTGTTCTTTTTCTTCATCACAGAATTATTTTACACTTCTAATAATATTCCTTTCTTCGCTATAGATTGTCAATCCTTGTTTCCTCTTTGTCGACATATTTACAATAAACAAAAAACTGCTATAAACCTAAATAACAATATGCAATAACATAAATTCTATTAACTATATTATTATCAACACTATTAACACGAAAAGCAAAGGATAACTAAAGCAATACAAGATTTGTGGTATACTGAAAACAATTGTCTTGTTGAAACTAATAAAACACTACAGTAAAAACCCCACTATTATTTTCACAAAGTCGCAAAGACTCATAGATGTTTGTGAAACAGGAATGCATGCGCATGCGCGACTGTTTCCCCTCCGCCCCGTCTAAGTACTTCAGCCGCCTTCTCCTGGCGTGACAATAGTATATAAGTAGCCTATGTTAATACCAGCTTTGTATAATTAGACTAGGTTCATCTATGTTAACCTACAAATTATTTTCTTTCTTTTGTAATCTCTGCTGGGTCGTACATAACTTACAATTAACAAAATAATCATGCTACTTATACTGACAGTTGCACACCAAAGGGGTGAAGGGTTAATGACTGATAACAGTGATGATTTTTCACTATAATTCCATTATATTGATTTTATATTAACGACTTATGACATTTTGCCATTATGCCATAATCAGTGGGTTAATCATAATAGCCTTCAGTGACAATTCATTGTTGAGTTATAATGATTATTGTAAATGAACGTGTTGTTGACATTTCATTACCGGTACATATGCCCCTTTTTCCAAACTTTAGAATGAGATATTAAAATCAATCAATGTTAGATTTTTTTATAAACATACATTTAAAACAAAAACACCACCATCTTGGCCCTCTTTAAATTGTAATACATTATTCTTTCTTTTGAAGTTGATTGTACAGTCAAAACCAGGTTCTTTATACGACTCAAGTATGTGAACACAAGACTGGAAACTAGCAGACGGACGGCAGACACTGAGAGCAGACGAATTGTTAAGAAATACAGAAAAAGAATGCAGTGACAAGTGTAAGTACAGCTTATATACACTGTATAAACACTTTCAACGTATTTATTTTATTCCATGATACGTACACACTTGGTTTATACCACTTGTAATGTTTTTATTTGAGGCGATTATGTTTATAATGCACGCTGATCAATTTTAAAATAAAGGACCAATCAGCATGGACTCTTCGCTCGTCATCAGCCAACTAGCTATTTGATTGGCTAATGAAAAACGAGATAACTTATTGAATGTATAGAAGCCTTGATTCGAGGAGACATAGTATTTTGACGACATTTTTGTAAACTGGGATATGGACTATTACGTCACGATCTCGTATTGATGTCAAGGACTTCACATTTCTGTCTGGGTTGGAAATAGAAGTGGAATATGACTAGAGATAGATTAGGTTAGTCATAAGCACTTCAACTCCAACGAGCACATTGTGCCTGGATTTTTCACAGGAAAAGGGTGGAGTTAATTAAACAGCACTTGAAACTTGTTTAATCAGTTAGAGAGAAGCTGACTCACAATCACTTTTAGAAGTACTCTCTGCCTCGGATTTATGACATCAAACAGTCGATACCGTCTGAGGCTTAATGAATCACATGACATAGCTGCCGGTACAACTTCATTTTCTAGCTCATACTTAGATTTCCTTCATAGAGCTCCATCTCGTGTACGTTTCGCAAGGTTAATGTCGCCAGTTAGTAAACTCACTAAGTCTGTCCTTTTAAGTTCCAAAAATTGAGGATCTTTAAAGATGTAGATGAGAGGATAATATTAAAATGGATTTGAGGGAGGTGGGACATGATGATAGAGACTGGATTAATCTTGCTCAGGATAGGGACCAATGGCAGGCTTATGTGAGGGCGGCAATGAACTTCCTGGTTCCTTTTAGCCAGTAAGTAAGTAATGTTGTAAGCATACTACCGTACATCTTAGAACCAATCTTAGATTTATAAGAAACCATTTAAGCTTATTTTTGTGTCTCATGCTGACAAAATATAGACACTCGGTAGGATTCCTCGTAGAGTATTATGGCAATACGGCTGTTGAAATTTTCAAAGGCCACAGCATTAACAATATTGCAGGAAATGTTCAACACTCATTTTCGGGAAGGGAGGAAAACAAAACAAAAAAAGAACTTTGGGCAAAAATTATGTAGTTTCGGGCTAGAGTAGTAAGATTGTGCGTTAGCTATCCTGTACAGGATGAATTTAGTTAAGGGTGCGAACATTTTGCTGCCCGCTTATTGGCGATCGAGCCCGCTACGGCCGAGTTGTTGCTGTGGAATGGAATGAAATTTCGGGCGGGGAACACTAGGATCAAGCACTGCGACCTTTCAAGATTATTTCGCTAAGACTCAAGGCAGGCGCATTCCATACCCACACCGGCTAACTGTAAGGCCTTGGTTGTTCTGAACCGAAGCACAGGCGGCGTTCGGGAAAATGCTATGGAATGCTGACGAAATGGAGAAATGTTGACGGAATTATGTGGATGCCTAATATGGGGAAAAGGGAAAACCTCCAAATGCCACCTTGTTAGCCACACATGTCACTATTCGAAGAAAAATCCCAGTTACAACTGGGACTCGAACCCGGGCCGCCTGCGTGACAGGCTGAAGTTCTGACCGCTCAGCCACCGCAGGGGTCAAGAGGAATCATAATGCGAGTAAATTGTTGGCTTCAGCGCTGTGAATGTAATATACCGATAGTGACAGCGGGGAGTGCATTAAGAATGTGGTATAGGAGTGCAGTATACTGATAACCAAAGCTCGGAACTTGGGGACTTGTGTCGTGTGCATGAGTAAGGTTACAGGTACAGCGTACACAAAGCTCAAGCTGCAAGTGCTCAGGGACAGTCGTGTGTACTAAGAAAGTGGCCACAACTAATGACAGGAAGACGGACGAAGAAACTGTTATGTCGAAGCCAATGACATTCAGAGAATTAAAGGTAAACGGTCTGTTTGAGAAAATAGAAAATACGTGTTATTTCGAATGGGTATTATAGAAGTTTTAAAATACATTTTGTTTTAAATTTAAGATACAGAATTTCGTGGAGAATTCGGAGGAGATACATTATTTTTTTCGAATGGAGAGTTTATATTTTGTAAGTTGTGCCACACACTAACTAGAGACTGGAAACGAAATTCATTGAAAGGCATTGCAGTCCCTCAAATTGCAGAAAAGCCTGTCCATAGCCATGGATCGAAATGTAGAGGGGCTTGCCCTAGTAGTGACACACTAATTGAAAACTATTTTCGAGAAAAATTTAGGATATACTTATCTTTCTCAGATACGAGATCAGCTTGCAACTGCTGAAAATCGAACAGAAAACAGTAATAGTGGAAACATTCAGTATTTTAAGTCTGCTACCGAAAAATCTTCGAATGTAGGTAGTCATACACTGTAATAAAATGTACACAGCGGAACAGTAAATTTGATATATTTCTCATGTTTATTTTTATTATATTACATGCTATGAAATTACGTGTTTCAACCTACCATAATATTATCAATATGTTGTTGCAGCCAGAAACCACTTTTGTAACAGACCTGACAGTACCTCCGTGCTGGAAGCGGGAGTTTGTTGACATTGAAGTCCGGTCGCTTAGTCACGTGCAAAGACACAAGTCTCCAAGTTCCGAGCTTTGCTGATAACGTTACAGTAGTCGCGGAATAAGAATCTACTTCTGACATCTCTAGTAAAACACGAGGAAGGTGCAGAGCCAAAGCGCCGTTGTAATTAACAGCAATCCCCCTTCCCTCTGTCAGCTGGACATGCAGATAAGTGCAAATAAAGTTGGGGAACATATCTGTGTGTGGCGCTGAAAAGGCAGTGACGTATCCAATTCCATTAGCTGTGGGATCCGGGGAGCGGTTGGGAGTTAAAAAATATGGGGTGTCTACAAATGACTGAAACTGTTTCATGATTTCTTTAATGACAGTATTACCGGTACGATTATTAAGCCTTGGTTTTTCTGAACCGACTCATGCGACGTGCGAGATGCGAGACCCGCCTCGCACAAATGTGGACAACACGAGAGATAGTACGTTCGTTCCAACAACAGTCAGGAACCGTCCGTAACCATCGTGAGCATGCGCAGTACAGAAAAAGCGTTCCAACACAATCCGAACCAGTCCTGAACCGGAAACATGTACTGCAGTCGGGCGTTCCAACAAGCTTTTGACACGGGTCCGGAACGGTCAGAAATAGTCCTTGGATTGAGGCATGTACGGAAGAGCACGAGAGACGCGCATGCGCATAAGCTCACCAACGTCTCCTGGATACTGAAGAAAGACTGATTGACTGTTCACATCAATGAGGTTAAAGATGAAAAGTGACAGTTCAGACGAATAATAAAACTAGAGATTTAATTTAAATTTTCGCCAAAAAGAAAGGGAATGGAAATTATTTGGGTATTGAAATAGTTAATTACAATTTCAACATGCAGCTTTGATTAAAAGTAAATAACGTACGTAAATTAATGATAAAAAAACTATTTTTAGATGAGAGTCCCCCAGTACACGACATTGAATTAGCGGAATTCTTGCCTTCCATACTTTTTGTCATCATTTAATAGAAAATGATAGAAATTCTATTTTCTGTAATTAGAATTAGCTGCGAAATGATAATAATAAGCATCCCGTTCTTAGCAAAGATGATCACAGTTATAGCATCTCTGGATTTAGTACATAACGATCCGCGAAAGCGTTCCAACAGCGTCCAGTCCAGTTTCAATCCCATAGCAGATGCTCAACTAGCGCATGCGCATAAGATGGTACAGGAACCGTACATGAACTGATCCATGAACCGCTTGTTGGAACGAACCTAGTGAGTGGTTTCTACAGCTGCGAGATGCGAGGTCTGCGCACCTCGCAACTATAGAAACCACACACCATCTCTCGTGTTGACCAGATTTGTGTGAGGCATCTCGCACGTCGCATGAGTCGGTTCAGAAAAACCAAGGCTTTCGACGTACGGTGATCGCGTTTGGTGTTATATCTCTCATGCCCACGTGCATCAACGTCGGTTAGTGTAATCACCGGTTAAAATTGTCACCTAACCCCTGGGTAAGCATTTTTACAGTGGATCGACCTCGGTTACGACTTAAATAGGAGGTTAACCACAGTAATCTCTAACCGGCCAAATATGAGCGGTTAAAAGAGATAACCAGCGATTAGTAGAGCTAGTAAAGCAAAATGGCGGCCAGAGCCACAGATGGTTATTTCGAAGACGATTATTATTATACAGTACTTGAATTACTTGATAGAGCGTGAGCGTGAAGTTTCTTTAGTGGAAAGAGAGAATTCTTACGAAGAATTAGGTGACAGAAAATTTCAGGAGGGATTTCGTTTATCAAAATCTACAAGTGGATCACTTGAAATATCACAAAAGTCATATTCCTCCTATGGATCGGCTGCTTATATTACGATTCTATGTAACTGTTATTTTCTGTACTAAAAGGGGGAATACTCCAATATCTCTTTCTCTATGTCACTGGCTGAACAAAGAGAGGTTATGGATGGATCTTAGGATAATGAACAGTTCCCTCGTGTAAATGGGGTCCTGGGTCGTATACACATTCCTACTAATCTTCTGCATCCTTTTCCTTTAGGCTATAGATATTCCATCTTTTTATATATAGGCCTAATATATTTAAATCTTGTAATTAAGTCTATCGATACTTCAACCTCACATTGGGATATAATCATTTTTGCATTCAAGTTTCTATTTTGTACGATCTTAACCTAACAGGACTGAAAAGCAAAGAAATGCAATTCGTAAATATAACAGCGCCCAAAGGCAAACAAATGCAAAGCGAAAATGTAGGACACGTTCATTTCGATGTAGAACGGAGTGAGCTCAATCGTTTTTAGACGTTGACTATTAACTTTGCAGCGGTATCGATGCTTTCCTTTAGTCATTTTGTAGAAACAGTGTACCATCGTAGACTTTACTCTGGTTAAATGAGGTGTCAGCTAGTCATGTCTAAGTAATCTGTGATTATGAATGGTGCACAGAAATTACATTTTAACCACTGTTACTGTTTAACAGTTGTTTTGTAATCTATGATTACTGCGTTTTTAACCGATGTTGATGCACTTCGCCATCAAAGTGTTGCTTGAATTGCCCAGTAAGCACGTTTCTGTCTGCAGCCTCGAGAGCGCTACAGTTGTAAGATAGCGACAAACAGTAAGAAAGCATATGAAGAGTACACACGTTTTATTGTTTTTACAGAAGAACAAGTTAAAAGTTTCAAGATCCATTACAGTCTATTGTCTTTGGGTTATCGTTCTTAAAATTTATTTGGACTAATGATTTAATGAGGTTGTTATTCGCAAAATTAAACTACACAAATCTATACTAAGCTATTACTTTACATCTAAAACAGAAAATCGATAATTTTGCACTTATCAAGTTTTTCCCCTGTGCTCTTCATATGCTATCCTCGAATTTCATTCAAGGCAATCTGTCGCAACGGCTCGGCGGCATTTTAGAACGAAGTTTCATTAAGATCCCAGCGCCAATTCCATTCGCGATGGTACGAGTAAGAACAGTTCAAATCTACGGGATGCCTTTGTGAAGGTAAATCAACAGGTCGTCCTCTCGCGCCTGAAGAAACAGTTGAGCGCATACGGACTAGTTTCACATTTGTGACTTCTTAAACACCAGACAGAGAAAAGATTGATTGGTCGTATAGGAAATGATGATCACTGATCACGAACTGCCGTCATGGTTTCCACTCTCGCCCGACTTAACCATTGTATTTTTTTTGTACGGGATTTATGAAGGATTCAGTGTTCCTGTCGTCATCTGCCAGAACTCTGGGCTCGCATCATTAATGCTTTTGTTCAAATTGACAGAAAGGTGCTGCAGCGAGTGCAAGACGAACTTAATTGCAGAGTTGATATGTGCAGAGTTACTAGAGGGAATTTTTCTATATAACTATACAGTTTTGTATTCATATATTAAATAATATACCTACAGTGATTTTTTGAAATCGCTTCAATCATTTGTAGACACCGCGTATATCAGTCATTACCAGACAGTGGATGCGGGATGACTTAAGGAAAAGTGAAGTTGTTTCGTATCGGAGTATATGGCACGTGCCGCGCCGTCCGTCTTTTGTGTACAGCTGTCAAAAAAAAAAAAAAGTGGCCGCACTCGTGAACAGCGAATATTTTCAAAGTCCACTTCGGGTCGCGGCGATGTTACACGATGCATGTGCTTGTACAAGCAGTTCCGGAACTATGGAAGTGTTCCATATCTGCTCCTCGCAGACCAGCGGTAGTGTGCTTGTTTAATGATTCAAAGGTTGTGGGTTCGCGCCTTCTTCAAGTTTTCATTATATTTTTTAATCGTTCTTTAGCGATGTAAATGATATTCAAATTATCATTTATATCCAGTTATCGTTCTTGATGGATATCACGTTATTTATATTTTGTTATCGTTCTTTAGAGATATGAATAAAATTCAAGTCATCATTTGTATTCTGTTATCGTTTTATAACGATATGAATAACAATTTTTATTATTGTATCTCCAATGGTGGTTAGCCCTATTTTACATATGTATGTTAGGGCTATAGTTTCATACACAAAAAAGATAAGCATAAAGAGAAATAGAAAAGAAAATTAAATTAGCTTACGCGATGTAAACAAAACATAAACAATCCGTAAATTAGGCATTGCGATTGCAAATCAAATATCAGTTATCAATTTCAAACATACAAAAACATTAACAACACACATACGTAACACTTCTATAACACAAATATGCAGCTTTCCGTACCATACATCATAAATCAAACTATAATTACGATATTGCGACGACATCATCCCATAAGTGACTCACATACATAACAAATCAAGCATCCGTTGCAACACATACACTTCAACATAGTAACCACACTTTTAAAAGTTACAAATTTGGCTCCAAGAAGAATAAATAGGACACTGTTACTAATTACTATTCTTCTACAATTTCTTAAATACATCTGTAATAAATCTGTGAAATTCCGATATGAATAATATTCACGTTTTTTATATTGTTATCGTTCTTTAGCGATATAAATGATATTCAAGTTATCATTTATATTGTTTTCCTTCATTAGCATTATAAAATAATATTCTAGTTATTTATATTGTTATTGTTCTTTCGCAATATAAATAATCTGTATTTATGTAGGTAATTATTATAACACAAATAAACATCTTTCTTTGTAAAAATAGGTTATTTTATTTAGATAATTAAATACGTATTATATAATATCTTATATTAATTCAACAAACCGATATTTATCATTTATATTGTGTTATCGTTCTTTAGTGATACTGTATAAATAATATTCAAGTTATTTATATTGTAATCGTTCTTTAGCGATATAAATAACATAAATTTAATATTAGGTTTGGAAAAATCCAGTTGCATAATACTGCTATTAGTTTTTCTTTTTGTATTATTACATTATACTATCTTGAACCACAATAAAATGAAAAGGAGTAACGAGGAATTGAACCTGAGACGTTGACATCTAAATTCCGACGTTAGTCCGCTGAGCTACGAGGGCAAAAGTGTGGAAACATTTTCGGAAAAATTGGCCCAATCACACTCTAAGATTTTCTGATGATTCGTAGAAGCTAGTCCAGGATGCGGGGGGCAAAGGCTAATTGAGATTTCCCGATCTCTGATAGGGTCAAACATTCTAATAGAATTAATATTTAACCCTTGCCGTGACTTTCGGTGAAGTCCGGAGGGCCCAATTAGTCAAATCCACTCTCCTCATCTCCACGCTTGGGCTCCCTGGAATTTAATAAGATGCGAAAGAGATAGTGGTGTGCGGAAAGCAACGGGATGTTACCGCATTTAGGCCTATCCTTCCCAAGAAAAACTGCAAACATGAACAAAGGAAGCTTTAAATAGAAGAAGAAGGATCTTCTGCGGACCTCTGGAAAAAGAACTAAGGAAGAGACTAGTGAAGTGCTTTGTGTGGAGTGTGGCATTGTATGGGGAAGGAACATGGACATTACGACGAAATGAAGAGAAACGAATTGAAGCATTTGAAATGTGGATGTGGTGAAGAACGGTGCGTGTGAAGTGGACAGACAGAATAAGAAATAAAATTGTGTTTGAAAAAGTGAGTGAAGAAAGAATGATCCTGAAACTGATTAGAAAGATAAAAAGTAACTGGTTGGGTCTCTGGTTGAAAAGAATAATAGACGACATTAGGATATGTGGATCATATGCGGAGACTAAGAGGAAGGCAGAAAACAGGAAAGATTGGAGATTGCTGGGTTTGCAATGAAAGACCTGCCCATGGACAGAACACTTATATATGTATGTTCAGAATGCCTGGAATATCGTGTCTAAAAACAGTCGCTATTTGCATAGACTAGTCAATTCCATGCCCACTCGACTGCAAGATGATCGAGATAAGAGGAAGATAGACTAAATATTGAATTGTGGCTTTTTGTTTTGTTTTTTGAACGCTTAATTGTTTGAATGTTTTAAGGTCGACGCCAGTAAATTTGTTTTGTTTATGCCACGAAAGATATTTTTATTGAGAATAAAATCTTTTTTCTTTCCATTTGCAGCCACAATATCATAATGATATAGTCATGGCATAATATATTAATGAACCTGATGTTAATTACTAAAATAATCGTAAAAGAGAAAGGAGCCATTATGTATAGTTTGTCTCTCTCAAAAACAGAACAAAAAAGAACATAAAAAGCACGTGGTTGTAGTCGAACGCAGGACCTCATGAATAAGAGGCCTGAACGCTACCATTATGCTATCGATAACACACAGAATACTTCAATTATAACTGTAGATGTCAGGCAACGTGGTCCAACAACATGTAACATCGCCTGTCTCCGAATTGTAGCGAAGATACCCGAAGGGAACTTTGTTCCAGGAGAGCGGCCACTTTTTCTTTTGACAGCTGTACCTGCCGAGTACAGCAGCATATATAACGAAGGAACCCCGGTCCACATTGCAAAGCAATGTGTGCAGTTGTGTTACCCTGCTCAAGTATTTAGTACGAGTTGAATATGTTGTGCTGATCCATTCATAATGTGGAAGTCCAAACGTTAAATTCGCTCAGAGATACGAAATGCAATTAAAAAGTATGAGAGTGACTTTTATGTATTAACGAAGACAATATCGTGTGTAACGTATGTAAAATTGAAATAAAAACCAGAACAACTCAGGTTATAGAGAAACATTGCAACAGTACATCGCATAGGAAATGCGTTGAAATGAAATCTGAGGAATCATCATCGTCATCATCATCATCATTTAGTTGTGCGGGTCTAAACGACACGTGCAAAATGATGCCCAGTACAAATATTCCTCTAAAGAAATTGAGTGATCCCCATTTTAGAGGTTTTCTTCAGAAATTCTCTCGATACAAAAACTGTTTAAGCGATAGGCGAAGACGATTCAGCTTCGACAACTTACGAGAATATATCGTCGTTTAGTGCAACGCTGGTAATTGCAGTCAGCTGAACGTAAACTTTACAAGGTGTTGTTTGGAGCCAATATGTGAAGTTATATCAATTTTCAATAGTTTCTCAGTAAACGGCATAAATTCTTCAACTAGATTTTCCTCCAGATCTTCCGGATTTGATTTCATAAAATTTGATTACCTCTTTACATTCTATTCAGGTGTAAACGACTGTGATCGATTAAGGACTCCAAATACGTTATTCACCTTTCGATTATCTTCCTGGAGTTTTGACAAAGAAGGAACAGATTATTGACAAATTGCAAAACAGCTTAAACGTTAGCATTGTAGATCAGTAACAAATTTAATGTTAGGTGACGCTAGTCGACGCTTTTTTTAACATGAACCTGTGGACTTCAGGAAATGAAAGTCATGCAGCATGCCGTTGTCACATTGCTAGAATACGCTGTGATGTCATTCGTAGCAGTCAGCTTACAAGCATTTATTTAGCATAAGGATGATGTTGAATAGCAACCTCGTACGTCAAAAATTGAACAAAATGAGATTTCACTTGATTCCTATGAAAAATAAGTTTCCAAATCTCCTGGAAAGACATCTTCAGTCAGGGCATGGATACAAACTTCGCATTTAAATATCCACGCATGTCAGACGTTTTCGATATCAAGATATTAAAAAGTTTTTTAAGCTCGACCATGCCGAAATGTAGTAATTATACACCTGGTAGCAGCCCTTTAATGGACCTCATTAAAGTACACCTATTCATTAAAGTTCAGGTGTTCCACCAATGAGAAAACACCATTGTAGCAATATGAAAGCGCAAGTATCCATTATTCTCGGATATGCAATCGAAAGACAACTAGCGAACCGTAACGGAGGCTGGAAATCCAATACTGTCGCAGAAGGTTATGTTCTGTTACTATAATAATTAGCGTTAATTGTAAATAATATTCAAATAAATTCAATTTTCCATCTCGTTTTTGAACGTCCAAATCAATTATTTCAAGGTTATATCAGGTTAATGTTTATTTTACACTCTAGATGATATCAAGGTCAATGACATTTGTTTCTCGAAAAAAATCAATACTTTCGCGTCTGTGCACATCTCACAATTTACGAGATATTGCACAAGGTCAATTCCGCTCCCCAATCAGATAAGAATAACATGAATACTTATGAATAATTTCAAGTTAGAAATATGGTGGAGCATAAAAAATCGTATGAAACTTGCCTATAATGGTAATTAAGACGCTCGTATGAAAATTATGAAACTCGCTTGCGTTCATTTCATAAACATACTTGCGTCTTAATTACTACCATTATAGGCTCGTTGCATAATGTACTATTCCACATTCGTGTATAGCTGAATTTTTTCACATTAAGAGGTTGGTGTTCAATACCATCGATATGTGCATTTGCTACTGATGTTAATTCGGCACTGGATGGATAACTAGACATATCTCGTCACAAATGTTCAAATGAAAAGCATGGTTATCGAAAACAACGAAGTCGTTAGATTGTGTGTTAATGCCCGACCTATCTATCTCGCTGTTACAGGCGGCCAGAGCAAGGAGGAGGTGATCGAGAACAACGAGAGGCTGCGGGCAGTGCGCGTGCGCCTGGAGGAGAGCTACGACACGGCGAAGCGCTCGCTCATCACCCTCATGACCAAGTACACGGAGAGCAAGTCCGTGCGCAACGTGTTCCAGCGCTACAACCTGCTCAAGGCCATGATCAAGGTCGCGCAGGCGTGAACTGTGGAGCATATTATAAAGTTTTTGTTTATGGCACGAGTCAATGTTTAGGCAACGAGCGAGCCGACTTCCTTAGTTCTGAGCAGTGCAATAATTGAACGGCTGCCTAACGAGCATTAAACAAAATAGATCTAGCCACTGTATCAAATACAAAAATAAATAATACTACAATTACATACAGTAAGACAGTAAAAAATTTAGGGGTATATTTAGATTCAAATTTAAATTTTCAAAGTCAAGTGACCTACATATGTAAGAAAACTTTTTACATAATTCATTCCCTCAAACACTTAACCAATGTTTTACCTCTCAGCCTTAAAAAGAACCTGATCCAAACTTTAGTGATGCCCCACTTCGATTATTGCGATTCTCTATTCACGAATCTAAATACTGATCTTGCCCATAGACTACAGCGTGGTCACAATATCTGCGTTCGTTTCGTTTGTAACATTAGAAAATTCGATCATGTAACACCGTCACTAGAACTGTTGTCTTGGAGTCCACTTAAAGAAAGAAGATTCTTCAACTCTCTCTTATTACTATTTAAAATCATCCACACCTCCACACTCTCTTACCTAGCATCTCGTTTTGTTTACCTTTCACTACCTCGAACCCGGAACATGTACCTTCTCTCTATTCCTCTGCACAGAACATCCTTCTACTCATCATCTTTCAGCATATCTATTCCACGCCTCTGGAATTCTCTCCCTGGCCACGTCAGAGACTGTCGGACAATATCAAAATTCAAATTTAAATTAAAAAATCACATTCTAGTTCGTGGAATTGCTTATTGAACACATGTCAGGTTGCGCAACTTCACCTTAACCCATGACATATAGTAAATATTGTAACTATGCTGTTGTAAAATTGAAAATTAATACGTAATGTATTTATTATTATTATTATTGCTATTATTATTATTGCTATTATTGTTATTATTATTATTATTATTATTATTATTATTATTGTCAGTTATCAATATCATCATTGCTATCTCTGTTTTCTTTTTTTTCTTGTATTAGCTCGATGAGAGCTCTATAATGTACTTTTGACCCTGTTGACCCTCTATAGGGCTTTAACTTAATTTGTATCATTTTCATCAGTGTTTGTATTTCTTTTTTGTATTTATATGTGCTACCTGGTAGGATGGAAGAGAAGGCCTTATGGCCTTAATCCTGCCAGATTAAATAAATTATTATTATTATTATTATTATTATTATTATTATTATTATTATTATTATTATTATTATTATAACAACGTTGTAAGTCAGTTTTTACATTTTGTCAGGAAATTAAAAATATGTTTATTCCATACTAACATTGTTAAATATTATAAAATATGACAGTGTGAGGTCTGTATTAATACTTCAGTAAGTATTCACACCGATTACATACGATCGTATATGTATTGTCTTCATCTTCCAAATAACATAACTTTTTGAACATTTACAGTAGAAAAACGTTGTATGTCAGTCCAGAGAACAACGTTGTAAAGGACAGAAACTTAAATACTGTCCATATTTCCTGGCAGATTCTTTATGGTTGTCACATTTGAGTACATTAAATAATAATAATAGACAAATTTATATCATAAGAACTTGAAACAAATTACACAACTCAGATGATATGTTCAGGCATGCAATATGGATATTACATAGACAAGAATCCTTTTTTTTTCTTTATTCTCTTATTAGGCCATGGCTAAATTCAGAGTAACCATGACCTTATTACCTTTAAGTATTCTCCTTTAGGACTCTATAAGCCTACATTGAATTGCAACATTATTCTGATCAGCAGTTCAGGTCGTTTAATGTCACTTTTCTTCGAAGTATATTGTTTCCCCTGATCCCTTAGTGTCTTACGTACATTGTCCTTCCATTGCATGATATTAATCTTACGTTTTCTCTTTCTATTTACGTTTTTTATGAGACCATGTGACACGTTATAAGTATCACTATTCGCCATTTTATTTGCGTTACAACGTTATTCAGCTCAGCAACACAATAAAAATACTACAGCTCTCGAAGTTTTCTTTTTCTATTTAAGTTTTTTATGAGACCATGCGACACGTTATAAATATGACTGTCCGCCATTTTATTTGCGTTACAACGTTATTCAGCTCAGCAACACAATCAAAATACTACAGCTCTCGAAGTTTTCTTTTTCTATTTAAGTTTTTTATGAGACCATGCGACACGTTATAAATATGACTGTCCGCCATTTTATTTGCGTTACAACGTTATTCAGCTCAGCAACACAATCAAAATACTACAGCTCTCGAAGTTTTCTTTTTCTATTTAAGTTTTTTATGAGACCATGCGACACGTTATAAATATGACTGTCCGCCATTTTATTTGCGTTACAACGTTATTCAGCTCAGCAACACAATCAAAATACTACAGCTCTCGAAGTTTTCTTTTTCTATTTACGTTTTTTATGAGACCATTTGACACGTTATAAGTATGACTCTCCGCCATTTTATTTGCATTACAACGTTATTCAGTTCAGCAACACAATCAAAATACTACAGCTCTGGAAGTAGTGTGAATATCAGCAAGACGATGCCAGCACATGATGCAAGATGTGCGATACAACATTTTTCAACCGAAAACGCAGTTTGGCCAAAAACGGACTTACAACGTTATTTTAGGCAGCCATTCAATTTTAAAACATTATAAATGTTTTTCATACATTATTTTTGTACGAAAGCATTATAAAACAAAAAATAAATAATATCGCATTTGTAATGATGAGTAGATTGATATGTCTATGAAGAAAGTCGTTGCTATGACAACAATGATGAATTAAATATTAAGGCCAATTCACAATGAAAATTAAACATAATATAAGCGTTAACTTGAGAATGTAGACGTTACCGTAAAATCAAAAAGTCATACCATGCTTTCTTGACCTCGGTATTAGAATGGGGTGGTGTGATCGACACCATGTCCCGACCGCCTTTTACCTCCAGGAAAGACTCGGCTCTCAATTTGAAAGAAGGCTGAGTAAACCTTGAGGCCGTTCTGAAAGTTTAGCAACGAGAAAATCCCATCACACCACAGATCAAACCCTGGACCTTCCAGTCCGCAGTCTGTTGAACGTTAATAGTATTCACACAAAACTGCGTGGCTTTGTGGTATAGGCCTAGTGACTGAATCACAGATAATATCCCTCTGAGACGGAGCAGTACGCTTTCGGTAGGATGGAAGGCACATTCTACTTTCTACAGGGACATCATTTTATTTTTTACTTCAATTTTTATTGTACCTGGGTTTTTAATGTACTTCACTCCCAGCCCCTCTACTAGTAAACTTTCAACTGTTCTCCGCACAGAACCAAGGCCGCGTATGCGGTCATATTAAGCTCAGTACTGAGTAAGTACAGTACGTTCCAGAAATATATTCGCGTTTTCCAGTGACGAAAGAGCTTTCAGTATTGAATCATATTTTCGCACAGATACTGTCGTCCGTTTGCGTACGTCACATCCTGGTTTCCCCCACCCGCTTCTGCTCGCCTTTCTGTAAAGGCTAGGAGCTGGACTATCTTAGCTCTTTTCTGAAAACATTAATTTCTGTTAGGAATTGGACGTCTACGTAATATTATACAGCATTTGTAATATTAACCTGGCTATACTTTTGGATCAACGATTAAGAACCGGAAACACCGTTTGCTACCCACTTTCACGACTTGAGTTCGATGATACTGGCGTAAAATACAAACAAATCATTTTACTAGGCACAGGAAAGAAGAAAAGTAGTTCATCCATTTACGTAAACTAGGATATATCGCGATTTTGAGTTTGATAATTTTCATTAGGTTTTTGTTTAATCAAAATACAGTACAGTATTAACAACTGAGTTATCCATGCGAACATATTCATTATGTAGTGTATATTATACAGTCTAGAGCACATTAGCGTACAAAATAGAGAATGAAGTTAAATTGGAAAATAATCATAATATGGATATTTAAACACATTTTTGAAAATGGTGGCCGTTCATTTCGATACGGGCTTCAGTTCTTTTGTGCATATTATCGCACTATAGACTACTGCATCTAATTCCAATTACCAGTTTCGTCCTTCGTACGAGTAACTCATGTTGAAATAATTCTGTATCTACTCTGTAAAAGAGTACCTTACGTACTGTAAATTCAGTCTTCACTTCTGCCGATCCGAAAAGATAAAATTATTCAGACATGCTATCTACTGTCCGTCCAAGCGGTTTTGTCGCAGGGTCGTAGAAAGGGAGGCAATCACGTGACAGTTAATTACTTAACGAGGCCTTTTTATTTAAATTATTTTAAACAGTTTTATGATATTACGTAGACGTCCAGTTCCCAACAAATTAATGTTTTAAGAAAAGAGCTAAGACAGTCCAGCTACTAGCCTTTACAGAGGGGCGAGCAGAAGCGGGTGGGGGAAACCGGGATGTGACGTAGGCAAACGGACGACAGTACCTGTGCGAAAATATGATTCAATATTGGAAGCTCTTTCGTCACTGGAAAACGTGAATATATTTCTGGAATGTACTATACTCACTAACTCAGTACTGTTGACCATATGCGTCCTTTGTTCTGTGTGTAGGACAGCTGGAACTTCATTAGTAGAAGATTGGGAGAGAAGTACATTCAAAAACTTAGGTACACAAAAAGTTGAAGTAAAAAAAATAAATTAATGTCCCTGTATTACTTTTATAACGAAAAAAACTCCATTTGTCGTTAACAACTTTACTGACATCAATAACAAAAAAAAAAAAAAAAAAAAAAAAAAAAAAACATACTCTTACGCACATTATTAAGAAATATGTCTCTAACGATCTGAGTGAAAACATTTCACAAGCCTCTCGATTAATATTAATGAAAGATCTGCGTTTTCGTATCAACTTTCATAAACATTTGAAGCTTTTAGCTTTCCATACCTCAGTTTCTACCTGCCGCACAGTGTGCAATTATCCCAGTTAAGATGGGAAAAAAAAAATCAAATTTCGACTTGTTTAGTTAGGCGTAGGTGAATATAAATTCATGTTCTTTGAGATTTGGAGAATGTTGTGGGATAGCTTTTACTGTTTTATTAGCAGCAAACTGTTTCATAAGGGTACAAACAATGAGTTTTCTCTTACATTTCTTGCTCCTGTTCAGTCGTAGACAGAAAGGCTTACTATGAGGGTGACAAAGAGTCAATTATTAGTGATTTATTGTGTTGTGAGACATGGAATCTGTTCAGATAGGTACGTTCTTACTAATTTAACTTCAATTTCAAGTTTTTAAAGTATTTTTTCTTCTTATAGTACGGTTTAAATATTACAATTGAAGAAAAAATATATAATGATAATGATAATAATGATTTATTTTAGCTGGCAGAGTTAAGGCCGTAAGGCCTTCTCTTCCACTCAGCCAGCAAAAAGTATACATACATACATATGTATGAACTTACAAAGAATTCAACAATTTGATTTAGATGAGAGTTGCATGTATACAAGAGTTATTTGCGAATTAAACAACAAAATACTATGAACTATTATTTAAGCACTGAAATACAAACTATGTAGCAGAATTAAGCTAAAATACGTAGAATGTTAATATATTTCAAATAATGTTAGATAATAGAAAGATATTATTATGAGACAATTTTGAAAATACAGCACTATCAGGATGCATGTCTAAAGGAAGGAGTAACAATGTAGTCAGTGATATTTTAAGTCAGTATGATTGGAGTGAAATGCTAAAAGTTCTTCAAATATAATGTGAGTTTTAGTATAGCCGGTTACAACAATTCTTCTAAAGGGGCATCATTTTATTTTTACTAACATTTTTAATATTAACCTGTCTATACCTTTAGAGAACCGGAAACACCGCTTGCTCCCCCCTCCAAGACTGGAGTTCGATGATACTGGCGTAAAACACAAATCACTCTACTAGGTGTAGGAAGGAAGAAAAGTAGTTCATCCATTTACGTAAACTAGGAAATATCGCGATTTTGAGTTTGATAATTTTCATTAGGTTTTTCTTTAATCAAAGTACAGTACTGTATTAAGAATAAGTGTTTTTACTCACGAAGTGAGTTATCCATGCGAACGTATTCATTATGCAGTGTATATTATACTGTCTACAGCACATTAGCGTGCAATATAGAGAAAGAAGTTAAATTGAAAAATAATCATAATATGAATATTTAAACACATTTTTCAAAATGGTGCCCGTTCATTTCGATACAGGCTTCAGTTCTTTTGTGCATATTATCGCACTATAGACTATTGCATCTAATTCCAATTGCCAGTTTCGTCCTTCGTACTAGTAACTCATGTTGAAATAATTCTGTGCCTACTCTACGTACTGTAAATTCAATCTTCACTTCTGCCCGACCCGAAAATATAAAATTACTCAGACATGCTATCTACTGTCCGTCCAAGTGGTTATGCCGCAGGATTGTAGAAAGGGAGGAAATCACGTGACAGTTAATTACTTAACGAGGCCCTTTTATTTAAGTTAAATTAAACAGCTGTATAATATTACGTGTAACGCCCAATTCCTAAGAGAAATTAATGTTTTCAGAAAAGAGCTAAGACAGCCCAGCTATTACAGAGGGGCGAGCAGAAGCAGGTGGGAGAAATCGGGATGCGACGTAGGCAAACGGACAGTACCTGTGCGAAAATATGATTCAATATTGAAAGCTCTTTCGTCACTGGAAAACGCGAACATATTTCTGGAACGTACTATACTCAGTAACTCAGTACTGCTTACTATCTGCGGTCTTGGTTCTGTGTGGAGTTGGAACTTCATTAGTAGAAGGGGTGGGAGTGAAGTACATTCAAAAACTCAGGTACAATAAAAATTGAAGTAAAATAAAATTATGTCCCTGTACCATTTATACAGCATCATTTAGAGCAGCGGTCATTAGTAGAGTGCACCCTCGGGTTAGCGTCTCTTATCCGCGGATAAAAAATAGCACTAACGTGCGTCCGTGGCTGCTGACAGGTGTGCTTTCTGCCTCTCCCTTCTGCGTGACAATATTTGGGCTAACAGCAGAACAAGTTAGGGAATAAGACATTTTTTAATAACTGTGTGAGTATTTTAGGCCTGCAAAATTATTCACATGACATCGAACGTAAGGTTAAAAATTACATTGGACAGATTTTTATATAACTGTATATCAGAACGTAAATCTTGTAGTTGGACAAAAATTAATAAACTCTCTGCATTCTAGCGGATTGTTATGTATTGTATTGTATTGTATTTATTAACATTCCATGGTATTCATATATTGCTTAGGGGAGAGTCGGGCAGTATCGGACATCGGGTAATATCGGACAGTGAGTTTCTTTCATCTACCACACGATGATAGTACCTGATTGACATGGTTACGTTTCTGTGATGTCGCATAGAGACGCGTAACGATGTCATTCAGGTACTACCATATGGTGGTAGATGAAAGAAACGCACTGTCCGATACTACCCGATGTCCGATACTGCCCGACTCTCCCCTACAGCTAGAATATGGAACAAGTAAAAAAAACGTAATACTATTATAAATTCTTAATTTATAGTCACAGTCTAGATGAAATATATACAGAAGAGATTTACAATATAGTCTACTAGTACAACACAAAGTTTTAGTATCAATTTCATGAAGTGTTATTGAATGTCATGAATTCACCTACAGAATAGAAGGCGTGAGAAATTGGGTACTTCTTTAATTTGGCCCTAAATAATTTTATGTTTTGAGTTTCATTATTTATATCGATAGGGAGGCTATTAAAAAATTTTACTGCCATATAACGCACTCCTTTTGATAGCACGATAGACTTGCCGATGGAGTATGAAAGTCATTTTTGACGTGTATTTATGCTATGAACTGTTGAATTAGTTACAAAGTTTTCATGATTACATACGAGGAAGATTATTAATGAAAAGATATACTGACAAGCCATGGGCATTATTTGTAGTTTTTTGAAAATAGTCCTACACGATTCCCTAGATTTGGCACCTATGAACCTTTGTACACAAAAAATATGTTACCTATAAGGTCTGTACAAAGTTTCATAACAATCCGTTAGAATGCAGGTAAGTTATTAATTTTGTCCTGGTAGATTTGTGTTTTTGCACACTATGTGCCGTCCAGTTAAATCCGAAAGACAGCCAGTTAATGAATACAGGATCGGAGTTCAACCATGGGGAATGATTGTAGATATCTTCGCCACATCGTTCCCCATCTCATTCTTATTCTATGTTTGCTCAGTTATGCTGGTATTATTAATATCTGAACAGTATGATTATTGTTCAAGGTTAAACCGACTAGTTTCTCCCCCGCAAAAACAAGCTCCACAATTTACAAACCACTGCCAATGAACTGGTGACACCAGACCTGCTCTCTTGCTAAAAGCCTTATTACGGACCACAGAAGCTTATGTTCCCGAGAGCTTTCCCGTGTATACACACCCGAGGAAAAGTGACCCCTTTCCCTTCAGAGGCTGGTCCATAAGCCATCTCTGAAATCTGATGCTAGGACGCACAGAGATCTCGATTTGTGTTGCTTTATAAGTCACGTGATCGATACTGGAGCTGGATCCTGTGGAATGATCCATTAAAACGTGGGAGCAAGATTCACGAGTCCCTTGTAGTCTGGTCCACTGTGAGGAAAGCTTTAATGATTATCAGTCCTTCGTAACAAGAAATAACTGAAGCTCACTTCGTAATGAAACATAATGCTACAGTAATGACATAAATATAAAATTAGACAAATTTTAAAGCATTTTCAATATATTACAACACAGAAAATAAAATAGCTATTTAATGTCAATTTTAACGAACAGACAAGATAATAAGATGTATAGGAAAGAGAAGAATAGTGAGACAAAAAATTTGAAGGGCGCTCAAGTGTTTGCCGCACAACCTTTGTGTCCACAACAGAATCTGCCTCGGTTGGAGCTCCAGTCCAATAATTGGTCCTATGTACAGTGCAACTCCACAAATAGACACAGCAATGGTCCGTGTGCGAGACGAGGTACGAACTCTGTCTTTCTACGGAGTACTGCGGACATTGATAAACATAAGGGCTGTACAATGTTTTTTATGGCGAGCGGACCGAAACATAAATAATTAACGTACATAATTTTAAACAATATATTGTAGTATATGCAAAATATATAACAAAACAAATCCGTGATTAAGTATAATACATACGTGATACATCTGAAACATAAAACAAACTTCTGGAGGAAAAACTCTCTAAATATATCTACATACAGGGCTTTCATTTCAAAACTTCCCACTCTAAACAACTAGTTAATTAAATGGAATTCAATTTAAACAAAAAACATGTAAATTTAGATATTGATGGGAAGCTTAATTGCATTTTAGATTTCATCTCCCACCCCCAGCCACTCCCCTTCCAAATTTTAAATTGTACCCTATATTTTATAACTTACTTAAATATGAAAGAGCATTCAATTGTTTATACACCACATTCATTTGTTTTCGCATCTTTACTTGACTATCGTTGCCTGGAGACCTGGATTATTGTTACTGTTGATTAGAGCTGAAGAGAATAAAGCTACAAAAACTTATTGAGCATTTCTTGTAATAGTTGTGTTTGTGTATTAAATTACTTTAAAATGGCGTATACCCTTCAACAGAGAACATAAATCATCCTTATTGATTAAATATAGGAAATTACACAAAATAAGCTGTGTTTTCATCCTAAAATCAACTGAAAATAACAAAGTTTCTTATACTCACTACAGAATACCTCATATTTAGATGAATTTTGTTTTATCCTATGATCTGTTCAGACCGAAATGTCACATTCTTGAGCGATGGCTCTGACTGATTCACCTTTTAAACCGTTCCAATATTTGTAACTTCTGCTTCAACATAAGCACACATTTTTTGTTCCCTGCCTTGCTGCCAACGTGTACCAGTATCTGCACACTACTGCACTGGTCCAACCGGTTAGCCCTGTGCAGCACGGGACAGGATGCGTTGACTTGCCTTGTATCGTGAAGTATACGAGAGTGAGCGTCTATTTGTGGAGTTGCACTGTATACTGAAAGTTTCATAAAACCATGACTGGACTTATGTCACTTTACGTAGGAGTTATTGGAGCTACAATTTGTACCGGAAAAGTTAACGCTTATAAAATAATGTTTGAAATAAGAAACAATATTGTAATTCCTTCGATATAGCATGGGCATGACTTTAAGAGAGAGGTTGAGAAGTGCTCACATAAGAGAACACCTTAAAGTAAGGAAATTGAATTAAATTTAACATTATCAAGAACAGCGGTTTTCTCATTTGCGGGGAACGTCTCATGAACGTTTCCCGTGGCAAGCCCTCAACTATCAATCCCGGTCGCCCATTTACAAGATGGAGTCAAGAATTTCATTATCTCGGAAAGGGACTTGACCCATCCCTGTATCGAAGAAAAAGAAGAAGAAACAACAAATCTAGAAATAATAGTATATTTTATTTGAAAAAATCACAAGACACGACTAAACTGAAAGCCATTTAAAAAGAATTAGTAATAAAAGAGCAACATAATCTTTTACGATGACGATTATTATTATGAACTTAAAATTGACTCATGAATTAATAAAATCGTATATTACACAGCAGTGGCCAACATGCCACCAATGGTGCACGTACCATAGGTTGAGAACAGCTGATCTACTGTGTGTATATATGTGACTGGAACCTATTAGGTCTCTCTCGAAGCATCTCGCTCCTTCCTCCTGGAGGTTCAGTGTAGATAAAATATCAATAATTAGACATCTCTGTGCAGAAAAGGCTTCCGTCCGCCACTTCCGTAGAGTAATTTGAAAAAAAAAAAGACGATATGACATTCTAGAAACGAATTGATTCAGGAGTTTTCAAGTATGATACAATGAAAAATTAGAATTTCATATTCAACGATTTATGAGTCTTCGTTTCAATATTAGAGCTACTGGTTTTAAATTTAATTCCTCGATTAAAATTTTATCATAACCCAATTACTCAACACCCCTTTCTTGAAGTTCAGAGACCATTCAGAGAGATGTTCAATAAAAATATACAGCATAATTGAATTGCTATTTGTCATAAGGGCAGAAGTCCAAAAATGAAAATTTTATATGAGAGACAAAAAATTGTTTTCCGGCAACCATATGAAAATTGGAACTTTCTTTTCAGTCTTAAAAATTAGTTTTAGAATCATATGCTTTTATTAAAGTGTTTCTTAACTGTTTCATTAATTACGATAATGAATAGGACCTTAGCTCAATTTGGGACTTCCGTCCTTTTAACAAATACGAGTAATAAGTTTTCAAAAAAACATATCTGTTCTTAAAATTTTATATAATATCATATTTACTGAGAAATATATGATAAAAGATGAAGAACGTGTTACATAATGAACTTACTTACTTACAAATGGTTTTTAAGGAACCCGCAAGTTCATTGCCGCCCTCACATAAGCCCGCCATCGGTCCCTATCCCGTGCAAGATTAATCCACTCTCTATCATCACATCCCACCTCCCTCAAATCCATTTTAATGTTATCCTCCCATCTACGTCTCGGCCTCCCCAAAGGTCTTTTTCCCTCCGGTATTCCAATTAACACTCTATATGCATTTCTGGATTCGCCCATACGTGCTACATGCCCTGCCCATCTCAAACGTCTGGATTTAATGTTCATAATTATGTCAGATGAGGAATACAATGCGTGCAGCATAATGAACACACAAACATTTATTAATGTAAATCTGTACAGGGACATCATTTTATTTTTACTAACACTTTTAATATTAACCGGGCTATACCTTTAGAGAACCGGAAACACAGATTGCTACTTCCTTCCACGACTTTAGTGCGATGATACTGGAGTAAAACACAAACAAATCACTTTACTAGGTATAGTAGGGTAGAAAAGTAGTTCATCCATTTACGTAAACTAGGAATTTTCGCGATTTTGAGTTCGATAATTTTCATTAGGTTTTTGTTCAATCGAAATACATTACAGTATTAAGAATAAGTGTTTTTACTCATTAACAGAGTTATCCATGCGAATGTATTCATTATGCAGTGTATATTATTATACTGTCTACAGCACATTAGCGTACAATATAGAGAAAGAAGTTAAATTGAAAAATAATCATAATATGAATATTTAAACACATTTTTGAAAATGGTGGCCGTTCATTTCCATACAGGCTTCAGTTCTTTTGTGCATATTATCGCACTATAGACTATTGCATCTATTTCCAATTACCAGTTTCATCCTTCGTACTAGTAACTCATGTGAAATAATTCTGTACCTACTCTATAAAAGAGTACCTTACGTACTGTAAATTCAATCTTCACTTCTGCCCTACCCGCACAGATAAAATTACTCAGACATGCTATCTACTGTCCGTCCAAGTGGTTATGCCGCAGGATGGTAGAAAGGGGGGAAATCACGTGACAGTTAATTACTTAATGAGGCCCTTTTATTTAAGTTATTTTAAACAGTTGTATGATATTACGTAAACGTCCAAATCCTAACAGAAATTAATGTTTTCAGAAAAGAGCTAAGACAGCCCAGCTCTAACAGAGGGGCGAGCAGAAGCAGGTGGGGGAAATCGGGATGCGACGAAGGCAAACGGACAGTACCTGTGCGAAAATATGATTCAATATTGAAAGGTCTTTCGTCACTGGAAAACGCGAACATATTTCTGGAACGTACTATACTAACTCGGTATACTGCTTACTATATGCGGCCTTGGTTCTGTGTGGAGGACAGTTGGAACTTCATTAGTAGAAGGGGTGGGAGTGAAATACATTCCAAAACTCAGGTACAATAAAAATTGAAGTAAAAATAAAATGATGTCCCTGTAGAATAACATCTTATGTTCTTTAAGAAAATTATCAACATACATAGAATTTAGTGAATTCGTGCAAAGAAAACATATTACAATTTAGGTGTGATGTCCTTTGTTTTAAAGACCTCTGAATGTTAATCTATCTTATCTTCATAAATGGTCGATCTGGGTGGCGCAGTGGGTAGAGTCCAGGGCTTCTGTGCCCGAGGCTGCGGGTTCGAGCCCAGTCCAGGTCGATGGCATTTAAGAGTGCTTAAATGCGACAAGCTTATACAATTAGATTTACCGGCATGTAAAAGAACTCCTGCGGAACAATATTCCGGCATACCGGCGACGCTGATATAACCTCGGCAGTTGCGAGCGTCGTTAAATAAAACATAATTTATTATTTATTATTATCTTCATAAATGTGTCTCATTTTCTTGAATTTATGGAACAATTTCTTTTCAAGACATTGACTTTTTCTGTCTTCAGCGAAAGTTTTTTCTTCATAGTAAGCTACTAAACTTGGGAGCTATGTGCTCATATAACAATCATGGTGAAGGATGAGTTAACCGATTAATAAATTGTCTTGCAACAACAGTCATTGGGTGACGATGGTCATTCACAAAATGAAACCAGTTACTAATTACAACGTATACTTTCTTATCCGGTTGCTAAACACTTGAACGTTCAACTTGTACAGGATTTTTTTGAAGAATATATTATTATCATTATTTTTATTATTATTATTATTATTATTATTATTATCATCATCATCATCATCATCCTACCTGTGGAGTAACGATCAGCGCGTCTGGCCGCGAAACCAGTTGGCCCGGGTTTCGATTCCCGGTCGGGGAATGTTACCTGGTTGAGGTTTTTTCCGGGGTTTTCCCTCAACCCAATATGAGCAAATGTTGGGTAACTTTCGGTGCTGGACCCCGGACTCATTCCACCGGCATTATCACCTTCATCTCATTCAGACGCTAAATAACCAAAGATGTTGATAAAGCGTCGTAAAAAAACCTACTAAAAAAATCATCATCCTCATCATCAAACACTTTCCCTAAACAGGGATTGCCTAGAAGACAAAGTATACCATTTACAAAAACAAAATTTTGAATAGTAAATATTACATATTACTTCTGCAACCATCTTTTGAAATTGTAAATGATTGGATTTGTTAGATTAACTTCCACAACTGTGAATTTAAGGGAGGCACTTCTTTGAATTATCGGGACAATGAGTCGATGAATTGTGTAAATTCGGTCACGCTTTCGGAGGCATCTTTTGATAATGGCAAATCTCCATCAAACCAACACAGTCTAAGAAGTTATTGTCTCTAATAGGGAAGAAATGCTCTATTTTATTGAATCTACCTACATCTGTTAGACTTAACAGACATTTTGAGATAATATGATTGATATTCTGCCCAGAAGAGTTATCGTAACACATGAAACATATTATGTTCAAGCAGGTTAGCGACCGTCGTACTTAATCGCAATTTCTTTTTAAAAGGCCAGAAGTCCAGGACATTCGCCCTTTCAACATAAATTATAAAATGTTTTGTTGCATTTTAACCATTTGTACTGGATTTCTTAAAATCCTTGTAATATAAATCGACGCGTCCATAGTAAAAGAACACATTTCAATAAATTCATATTTCATTACCTACTATTAATACAAAGACTAAAAATTCACTTTGCAGACTTAAGGAATATATTTGTAATTTAGATGAACTTTGCAGTATAGAGTAACTGTTATTGCGATCTTTTATTTGTCTCTTTACACAGCACACAGTTTTATGCGCGCCGTTAGCTGAAGATACCGGTTTAAACTCTACAAGCCGCAGTAAAATTGAGGCGCAATCTCATTTCCTCAGCCATCATCCCACCAATTCTTCATTATCATGTTACTGCCATCGTTCCATTAGAAGCTGTTCTACTTTTATAGCACAATGTTGTATCCCCATTTAACAAGGACCCTTCTTTCTCTCGATTTTAGGTATACAGTAACTGTAGTTAATTTTAGCCAGATTATCAAAAAAATCTTGTTATGTCCCTTCATTGGGCCGTTTGTTTTGACACCATCATACTGTTTTGGGATATATTTTAACATTTTTTTGAGGTACAGTTTACGTCCAAGCTTGACAGTACTTGAGATGAAGTGAATTGCACAGGAAAATGCATCAAGTATGCAGGACGCGATGATATGAGCCAGAATTTAGTTTACTCGAGATCAGTTAACTGATAATGAAAATTATTAGGAATGGTTTTGAGCCATTTCTGTTTGACTTCACAACTAGTTATTTTTGTTTGGAAGAATGTTTGAATTGGTAGTAATTGAAGCGGTGAGATCAATGACCACTGAAGTCCATTTACACAAGTTTCGAGAAAAATGCAAAAAACTTTTTTTAATTTCTTACCTAATAATTATTTTTTTGAACGTAATATTTCTAATTGTTTTAGAGATCAAGACAAAGTAGTATACCAACTTTTAAAGTTGTAACGCTTGTAGAAATATCCACAATTTAATTTCAAATTTGCAAAAAATGAATGACCAGAAGTGGGCTTGAATGGTTATTGATCTCACTGCTTCAATTCTAGTAGTAAGTTCATTTGCTTGCATACCTTATTCCAGTCTTCCTTTGTCTAATCTTTATACATTTTGGCTTCTGTCAATTTTGGTTTCTTTAAAGGGTGACAATATTGTATTGCAAATTCATTCAATCTTCTCTTTAGATTTCGGGCAGAAAACTGCTAACCTGTTACTCTATTTATATCTAAGGCGGTTTGGGCTGGGATAACCACATCAATATGATTTCGGGTAAGATATCTAAAGGAATATTTATGTTTATATTTGTCCAAAACTGTGGACACAAAAGTTCAATTAACAGTATATTTTTCATATATATTCATAGTCATCTTCAATATGGCGTTTTATTATGGGGGAACCATAGTTCATCTTTTCATATTTTTAAATTACAGAAGAAAGCGGTGAGAATTATTTGTGGTGTTGGACCAAAAGAACATTGTAAACCTTTGTTTCAATCCTGTATAATTCTTACTCTTCCATCACTATATGTATTGCAGTGTTTGTTATATACCAAAGTGAATATTGATAATTTCCCTTTGAACTTGCATTTTCACGAACACCATACGAGAAGTTGTAATGATATAAGACTTGATTTATGCAGATACAAGACTACACAAAACAGTTTTTATTATATGTCTCTGAACTTTTATAATATCTTACCTAATTCAACTAAAAATTTAAATTATGATTAATTCAAATCGTTAATTAAAAGAAAATTGTATGAACACAGTTTGTATAGCATTAACGAGTATTTTAACCTGACAAATAATTTTGTATGATTTTATTTATATTGACGTTGCTATGCAAAAGGTACTTATGTCCAAGCAATAAAGTAGCTTGTCTATTTGTCTATATTTGTCTCTAGAATCTTCTCGATTGTCCTTCTTCGTTGTCTTCTGTTTTCCAAAGTGATTGTTCGAATTTTCCTATCTGTTCTCGGAGATGTTATTCGTTTTCCTTCCTTACCTTATTGTAACTTTTCATGTTATTTTATTTTATTATTTACATTACTTTCTTACTTACGTTTGGGATATTCCATTCACAGAAGTTTCTCGTTCGGAGTGTTCACAGCGCTGCTACAGAAGTATTGCATACGAGTCATTTCCAATATTTTCCTTGGAGTGAGGTTTAAACCATTCCCTCTCCTACAAAGAGGACAGTTCACAATTATTGCAAGGTCATACATTTTTTAAAACATATTACATTTCATTGCATTAAGGGGAAGCAGAGGTGAATATTTCAAAATGCACAAAATTTATCCGATTTGTTTGAAATAGATCATGGATACTAAGTATGTTATTAGTATTGGACATACCAAGTTTCAACTTTCTAAGTACAATAGCTCTGTAAATATTAATAATTTTATAAAACTTTATATCGTTTGATATAAAATGCTCCATGCACCATATTGTAAGAAATTTTCAATATTTCTTTTTATCTATATGTTCAGAGAAGGTATATACATAATGATAAGTATTAGATTACAGTATTATGGGAATAATATAGTAATACAGTTATCTTGGTTTTAATTTCATACTTTTAAGGACACAAAATCAAAAACCAACATCGGAATATCAAAATAAAGATAATAAAAATTGAAAAAACCAAATTTTCATTTTTTCTTCAGTTTTGTTCGAAAATTTCACCTCTGCCTTCCCTTAATGTATTTCAATACAATAAAATCAATGCTTATCTATATTAAGTTCATTATAGGCTATTTTAACAACAAAGACGTGTTCACAATGAGCCCCAAGACTGGAATGAGGTTCCACGCAAACTGAAATAAACAGTACACCAACAATGCATCACAGCATTTCATTGTCGCAAAATCAACAAATAACACTCTAGACCATCGGTAAAATGTTATGTTTTATTTAACGACGCTCGCAACTGCAGAGGTTATATCAGCGTCGCCGGATGTGCCGGAATTTTGTCCCGCTGGAGTTCTTTTACATGCCAGTAAATCGACTGACATGAGCCTGTCGCATTTAAGCACACTTAAATGCCATCGACCTGGCCCGGGATCGAACCTGCAACCTTGGGCATAGAAGGCCAGCGCTATACCAACTCACCAACCAGGTAGACTAGACCATCGGTTCTCAACCTGTGGTACGCGTACCATTGGTGGTCCGTTGGCCACTGCTGGGTGATACTTTGAAGTGCGAAATAAAAATACGAATTATCATAAAATATAAAAATTTATAGCCTACCTGTTTTCAACGTTTGAAGCAACGAAAAAGTTAAGTGAAATGATTTCAATAATGTATGACTTCAGAATTTTTGGATTAGTGACACATTTCTTTCATTGAGACAGCTTGCCAGAATTCTTAACAAGTTTGAGAAAGACGAGCTCTCTTGGGATGGAAGTCTGAGGAGTGATCAAGAGGATAGATTTAATAAACTTTTGATTGCCAAGAGTAGATTAATATTCTCTCATTCAGAAAAACCTCAAACTTTTTATGCTGTTCAAACTATCTAACTTTTGTAAATGTGGGTTTTCTTCTCTAATTTATTTTAAAAATAAGCACAGGAATAAGTTCAATGTTGAACATGATTTAAGACTGGAATTAACTCAATCGAAACCTGGCATAAGGAAGCTGTGTTTTGTTAAACAAGCACGACTTTCACAATGAAACTGTGTTTATTTATTCCAATTTGAGATTCTAATATCAGCAGGGATACTAAGTGTTTATATGTATTTCTTTAATATTTAACAATTTACCATTATGTAACAAATAGACGTAGAACTAAATTTATTTAATGCACATATCTTATACAGCACTTTATTAAATAAATTCCAAGAGGGATGTTCTTAACTAAATAAAGCAATTATTGGTATTGGAGCATATAAATGAGAATTGCAGTATCACTCTGACAAATGACGTTTCCCATAATAAATATGGTTAGTGTCATAGCTAATAACCTAAATTAAAAATAGTTGTACAGTACATCGCCGGAAAAGGTTGCGAACCGCTGTTTTGTACTCTCAGCAGACAATAACAGTGTACTCAAACATTTTTTATTAATAATTGTGATCATAACATCAAATGGAAAAGAGAAATCATATATCTTATATACTGAGAGTATTATAAAAATTTGGCACCCCTGTGTAACATGATTTACCGTATTAAATCTCTAGTCCGCAGTCTGGATTTAATAAGTGGGACGGCAAGTTGTGTTACTGCCAACGTAACAAACTAAAATGTTTCTATAAGAGTCTCTTCTACTTTTAATAAAGTTACTCAAAGTCAAAACTGAACTGAGGTTATGTGACTCAAAAATATTGTGTCGTCCAGGTATGCGGTTCAAATCCGTTCTTCGGATATGCAGGGCAAGTAGAGAGACATCATTTTATTTTTACTAAAATTTTTAATATTAACCTCGCTATACCTTTGGATCAACGATTAAGAACCGGAAACACCGTTTGCTACTCCCTTCCACGACTGGAGTTCGATGATACTGGCGTAATATACAGACAAATCACTTTACTAGGTATAGGAAGGAAGAAAAGTAGTTCATCCATTTACGTAAACGAGGAAATATCGCGATTTTGAGTTCAATAATTTTCATTAGGTTTTTGTTTAATCTAAATACAGTACAGTATTAACAATGAGTTATTTTACTGACGAACTGAGCTATCCATGTGGACGTATTCATTATGCAGTGTATATTATACTGTCTACAACACATTAGCGTACGCTATAGAGAATGAAGTTAAAAATAATCACAATATGGATATTTAAACACATTTTTGAAAATTGTGGCCGTTCATTTAGATACAGGCTTCAGTTCTAATGTGCATATTATCGCACTATAGACTATTGTACCTAATCCCAATTATCAGTTTTGTCCTTCGTACTAGTAACTCACGTTGACATAATTCTGTACCTACTATATGAAAGATTACCTTACGTACTGTAAATTCAATCTTCACTTCTGCCCGATCCGAAAAGATAAAATTACTCAGACATGCTATCTAGTGTCCGTCCAAGTGGTTACGTCGCAGCGTCGTAGAAAGGGAGGAAATCACGTGACAGTTAATTACTTAACGAGGCCCTTTTATTTAAGTTATTGTAAAGAATTGTATGGGTATAATATTACGTAGACGTCCAATTCCTAACAGAATTAATGTTCACAGAAAAGAGCTAAGACAGCCCAGCTACTAGACTTTACAGAGGGGCGAACAGAAGTAGGTTGGGGAAACCGGGATGCGACGTAGGCAAATGGAAAATGATGCAATATTGATAGCTCTTTCGTCACTGGAAAATGCGAACATATTTTTGGAACGTACTGTTTACTGTGACCGTAAGGCTACTATGACTGTATATGCTGTCTTGGATCTGTGTGGAGGACGGTTGAACTTCATTAGTACAAGGGGTTGGAGTGAAGTACATTCAAAAACTCAGGTACAATAAAAATTGAAGTAAAAATAAAATGATGTCCCTGTATATACAGAGTGTTCGGCAGTAAACAGGTTTCGCTCAGATAAATGCTGTCAGCCTTCTACTCCTACAGGTCAAACGCGACCTCCCAGGAAATAGTGTATACATTTCCACTGCATCGAGCATGGGAAGATTTTCTGTTCCCTAGTATGAACAGATAACAAAGGCTGAAGGGACGTTAGTAAACGACTTAAATTCAGCGTAATTCAGCACACATTAGAAAAGTGAATCTTCGTTTATGATACATATTTTACGAAGAAATCGTACCATATTTCTAACGGCCATCTGATTTAACAATAGGTTATTTAATGAATAAAGGAAGAGATATTGGCTCAGTTTGACTAAAAGAGAAAGCACGCAAATTGCGTTTCCACTGAAGAAAAAACTCTTTCATGTAGCCTATAGCTCAGCTAGAACAGTATACCATGAAATCATTAAGTAAACTACTGTTATTAGAGGAGAAAAATTCGCTCCGGCGCCGGCGATCGAACCCGAGTCCTTGGTTCTACGTACCAAGCGCTCTAACCACTGAGCTACGCCGAAGTTCAATCCACAGCACCGAATCGAATCCCTCTCCTATAGTCTTTTTCCCTTTGTGGCCTTACTCCATGATCGATATATATGTTGGCATTATCGACGGCCCAGAACCTGACTGTTCCAAGCCCACTTTACTACTACTTTTTTCAGAAGAGCTATTTTAAGCTCCTGACATTCAAAGCTTCATGAAACAATTTGGAATAGCTTCATAGCAACCTTATGGAGAGGAATATTTACAATTTTGTTCGATCCATATATGCAGACAATAACTGGAACACAATGAAACACATATTTCTTTCTTATGAAAAATTGGACTTAGAACAGTCTGGTTCTCAGCCATCGATGTACTAAGTCAACTGCCATTATACAAGGAGCGCATACAATGGAGTAACAATTGTTGCCATAACAGATCAATTCTGTAGGACCAAAAATTAATCTTTACGTAGATTCTTCGCCCAATAGTGCATATACTGTAGAATTCCGGTCACCAAGTCACTCAATGATTTTCGTAGGTTTCCCTATCATACAGCTGACTATGGGGATTGTGAGAAATTAAAGTGCATTCAAAGTCATAAGTATGGGATGAATTTCTAGTTCCGTACCTATTTTGTTTGCTGCATCCTAGACGTAAGTTACTACGATATCTCTACGTTTCATATACACAAGATACCTTATTAAAACGTACTCAAAATGCAAAAATTAACTAAAGAAAACTACAAAATTGCTATTTACAATGTAAGAAAAAAATTCTCTCATAAATACTGATGTGAAAACTTTGTTCCATATTGGTCTTAGAAGGCGAGAAAAGCAGATTTTATGTAATTTCTTGGATCCGAAGTTCTTTTGGAAAGGTCCATCTAGCACAAAAGGGGTGGAGGTTGTTCAGGTTAGGCGAGAGCTTACAAATAGTTTTCACGCCAATGCACACCCGTTATGTAAAATGAAACTGGCCAATCAGCAATCAGTCTATTTCACTGATAGAATTATACTCTTCAATTCAGTAGCACTTATTGTCAGCACCAGTTCTTTGTAGATACATAACTTCCACCTAAAATGGAATATTTGCTAAGATTAAAATTATTAATTGTTAATGTTATATAAATTTCCAAAAGCCCTAAATGGATTTTTATCTTGTTGTTTTCTAATGCCAGGCGTTTGACAATAAAGTAATTTGACCTCTTGCACTCCATTATTTTTCAAAGATATTATCATGGCCAGCCACTGAAGCACAGATTTTGAGGTGTTCTGAATCCATTTCTTGGTTTGAGTTGCACAATGGGCAGTTAGGGGACTGATATATTCCAATTCTATGCAGGTGTCTGACCAAACAATCGTGGCCTGTTGCCAATCTAAATGTAGCTACAAACGATTTGCGTATTAAATCGGGAATTAACTGTGGATTTTGATGCAGCGAGTTCCATTTTTTCCCTTGAGATTGTGTTATCAAATGTTGTTTGTTGAAGTCTAAGTATGTAGATTTAATAAATCTTTTCACAGAGTAATACGTAGATTTAGTAACAGGTCTGTAAGTAGCAGTGCTGCCCTTCTTTGCTAAAGCATCCGCATTCTCGATTCCCAGGATTCCACAATGGGATGGTATCCATTGAAATACAATTCTTTTATTGAGTGATATTAATTGAGAGAGCATTTTAGTTATTTCTGCTGTTTGAGATGAAGGTGTGTGTTTAGAGACTATTGATAGAATAGCTGCTTTGGAGTCTGACAATATAACTGCATTTCTAAATTTATTGATAATTGGTTTTTATAAAAATCTAAATATCTACTTTTTAGCTCCTAGAAATCCGTTCCCTAGTCGTAAGACAAATCATCTGAAGTTAAAATGAAAGTACATTGTATTACGTACACTGGCTTGCAAAACTTTTGGCTTATGACATAATGTGGAAGTGAACTTTGTGAGATATTATGTTGGCAATATGTCTACATACCCCACTCCACATGCCACATGTCCTGGGAAGGGAGGTATTTGAACACTGAGTTGCAGGTAAATACCCAGCTAATCGAACCAAAGACAACCTTTCAGAGCAGTAACGGTATATGCAACCGACAGAAATAAAACATTGAGTTTATTTTGCACTTAAATGTTTAAAACATGTTGTTTATTTCTCTTGAGTATGATATAATATTCCAGGAAAATTGTTCATCTTCCCTGCACGTATAAATACCATGTTGGATCATAAACATAGAATAGAGCACATCGCGTTTTGCAAGAATATTATGAATATCCATGGGAAAATGTAATATTTTCAGATTAAAAGATTTTCTTAAACATCAGTCATAGGCCTATTCAGGTATTTCGTCCTATTGGGTCCACAGGGTTCCAGCCACAATATGTAACATCAACACAACGCAGTGGACGTATTTTTGTCGCTGTTTGGGGATCGATTTAGAGGCTATGAGGAGGAACTCTGTGTAAAATTGAAGAGAATTTGACTTCCCAGCAATATATCCACATACTGGAAAATATGCTACCTAGCGCTCGCATGTTGCAACCTGATAGAATTATATTTTTTCAACAGGACAATTCCTCCATCTACACATCTTTGTTGTATCAGATACGGTTCCAATATCATGTTTGGTGTTGAAAGCACAGACATTTGCTATTTCTATATTGGTAGGCTTTGCTTATTTTTTAGTTCGTTACATTGACATTTTCGTTCCATTACTATATGAGAGTAATATGCAAACCTTTCTTTTATATGTACAACATATAAATTAAACTGCTATATCCTACGGGATGTAATTGACATTCAATTTTTAAATTATAGACATAGGCCTACTCATAAAAACTTGTCTTAATAAAATTATTTACCCGATTTCTTAGAATATTAATCTATTGATTGTTAGTGCCACCTTTAATCAATGTAATTTTATTAACGTAGTGTTATTACCATGACAACAGCCAAAGAAAAATAAGCTATAGGCGCACTATAACACAAAGAACCGTGGCGTGAGGTGGAGCTACAAAATGCCGTGTTTATTAAATTTATCTATATCACTAGACCACTAAGTAAACATATTGGGTGCTATTCATAGACATTTCGCTAACCCACGCTACGAGCGTGCTAAACTAGCCCCGGCTATCGACTGGTTACTTGTACAGGATTCATATCATATCATATTGCTAACACTGGTTTATGAATACGAAAAAAGTTAGTACCCTGATCATCCACTGGAAGCCCGCGCTAAGAATGTCTATGAATACGGCCCTACCCCTTAAGTTTACTAAGTAGCTTGGTTCAACCTTTCTGTCGTAAGGAGGGATGCTTTGTTACCTGCCGCCTATGCTATTGTTCTAGAGTGAGTACAAATACCAACATAAGAACGAGAAAAGCTGTACAGTATATCGGACAAAAGTTTTGCGAGTCAGTGTACCTAAGCGAAAAAAAATAGGTACAATTTAAATTCTATTAAAATATACTACTTACAAAAGTGAATTACGAACAATTCAGAATTAATTTGTATGTAATTAAATGTAATTTTGCCAGGATCTGTGCATGATTACGCACAAACCATAAATATGTATAAACCAGGCTCTACAGCAGTTCCTCAACATATTCATGACCCCAATGTAGCCAATTGGCATGTCGTCAGCACGACACCTCATCCTGCTCATGGTTTTTCTGTGGTTTCCCTTGGGTAATAAGACAAATGTCGGGATGAGCCCTAAAAGAAACGGGCCACGGACCACTTCCCTTCCTCCACTTTCTCTTCTACTATCACAAAGAACTTGCTAATTTCTTAGATAACAATCCTGTATTATGATAATAGGGGAAAATAAATATACTATAAGTTCACAGGGCTAACGGCTTCGAAGCTGGGTACCTGGTTCTAATGAAGTGCATAGGTAGCAATCTAAAACATGGGGGCATGAGATAGTTACTCTACCTGCCATTAAAATTCACTTAAATCATATCCCCAAGGTAAAAAAAAAAATAATAAAAAAATAATAAAAAATCTACAGTCGTTACAAATTCATTAGGAGAGAGAAGAGTTCACTGGTGTTGGTGTTGCATCCACAGGAGGTGATCCGCCTAGAGACGCAGTACTGGACTCTGGTGGACATCCCGAAGCAAGAGAAGCAGGAGACGGTGCCGGCCTTCGTGATGCGCGCGTGCGCCATCATGGAGAAGACGCAGAAGTCGGGAGAAGGCGTCAAAACATCGGCGAAGCTCGCAGAGGAGGCCGAGAACCGGCGCGAGAGAATAGATCGCCTCGAGAGTGAGTTGCTCTTGCATAGCCATCATCTCATTTCTACCACAATCGTCATCTTCATCTCTCATGGACATACTTGTTTTTTATATATTGTACATGGATGAGAAGTAACTAATTACTGTGTACACTGTTCCACTGCTTTAAAAATCATTATCTCTAACATAGCAAACAGCCGTGGTACACATTTTATCTTCTTCTTTCACAAATGAACATCACTAATGTAATAATACTGCACAGAGTAGTGATAGAAATCTCATCTTCTACTTCTCGTCTCTCTTTTGTAAATTACACAGGCCTGGGCCTGTAAATGTAACATAATACACTAATTATGCAAATCTAAAGCTCCTTGAAATTATTCATAATACACTAAACTAAACGCGATCATCTTTTAAATGCTATCGTCTTCTCTTCCTTCTCTTTAATTTCCCCGTTTCTCTCTTTCTATAACTTCTTTTCCTCTTTCTACTCGTCCTTGTTCATATCAGAATTATATCTAAAGTATAAGGTTCTCCAAAAGTAAGTTTCCATTCTTTTTATCCAATTTAATAAACCCTATTTCACCCTGAGGTATATTAGGGTTATAGTTGGCATCAAAATACATATTTTATAACCAATAAACAATAGTAAAGTTATAATATAAAATTGTGGTCACAGTTACAATTCACATGAATTATGTAGAAGAATGCACCTTAATGAAAAATGGATCCTGTTAATGAGATGTTTGAGGAATAATCAATGCAAAAGATATACAAGAATGTCTAACCGTTTCAGAGTAAATAAAAGGACCTTAAAAAGATAATTAATAGTACATTATCTTTTTAAGGTCGTGTATTTACTGTGAAACGGTTAGACATTCTTATATATCTTTTGCATTCATCCATTTTTAAACAGCTGTATCTTCCGTACATATCAGCAGTTTGGTTTCATATAGGTATCATATTGTTTAGTAGGTTGTTTTTCTTTATGTATGCGTGTTTCGTTGCTATGGTAACTGTGTCACGCTTATATAAACAATAATTGTTGTTCAGAATGCAGACGGCAGTAGGAGAGTGATTTGAATAATTTTTACAACGGTTTTACCTTTACGTGATATTAAGGTTAGTGCTGGTGTGGTTTCACGTTACATTTCATAATAGGATCGTACTTCTATGAAAAAATTTAAAATGGTCAAATAAAAACAGTGCCGGTAACCGGGCAGCGATGCAAAACTTTAAAATACCGGCGTTACATAACTATGAAATCGAAAACATTGTTTTCATGCAAGACGGCGCTCCACCTCACATACACAATAATGTAGAAACAGTATTGCGCAACACATTTGGTGAGCGTGTAATTAGTACGCATTT